>NC_056726.1:1207160802-1207240802 GCF_019279795.1 Protopterus annectens
AGTACTAGATGTATATCAGCACGCCTTTCAGTTTGCATCTTCAGCTTCTGAAAGACCAGTCAGATTGTACAAGTTGCCTGGTGAAATAAAATACATCTATAAGAACCCTGTGTGGCTGACCCTGCTGCTGTCTCCCTGTCCTTCTAAACTTATCCACACTGCTAATGCCCTTTTCACAGACAAGAATAGCAGGGCTAGGATGGGTTGGGAAAGTAGGTCTCCACCTCTGCCACCCTTGCATTCAGAGCTATCATTTACTATACCCAGATGACCAAATATTTGCTATCTGTCCTACAGTCACTGGATAAGGTCATGTCAGACCCGCAGTCTGCAGATTCTAAGCAGCATGTAGACTTTACTGTCTCAAGCTACTCAAATTCCCAGGCACAGTATCAAATGCAGTTATGATGCTGTGGATGCCTCTTCCAGGGCTGCAGCCACAGGTTCAATCATCAGACGTTATGCTTCGTTGTGCAGTCAACCCATCCTTGAGGACTGGAAATCTAAAATCCTAGATTAATCCTTAGATGAAGACCTCATTTTTGTTCCAGAAGATGCAAAACTCTTCAAAGTCCTACAAGAACAAATTAAGACTATGAAGGAAGGACCATAGGCAAATTTTGTTTTCTACAGTCTATAGGTACCACAGGATCTGCCCAGCCAAGTCCACTTCCCTGTGTTAAGAGGGACCATTGGTCCACTCACAAAGAAAAACACCAAGAAAGAGATTTTCAGCCAAACCACATGGGGAATCTCCTTCAGGGAGGCCTCCCTTCGGGGGAAAAAACAATGTCTACCTTACCAGCTACTCCCCTCCCCTCTTCAGTCCCTCCACCCCTCTTTCAAAAAGACTTTCTCTGTTCCTTCCTTTCTGGGAAATAATAACCACAGACAAATGGGTTCTGATTGTCATCAAAGAAGGCTATACCATGTCATGGGAAAGTATCTCCTGTCTAAAGGGGCTGCCTCCCCATCTACCAAACCAATTCTCTTTGCTTGGCCCTTTCATTCCGGACTTACTAGAGAAAGGTACCATTGGAAGAGTGCCGTCCTCCTTCACAGGAAAAGTGTTCTGTTGCATAATATTTCTAGTGACAAAGAAGGAAAAACAGTGGAGACCCATTCAGGATCTTTGTCTTCTAAACACCTTTCTAAAGGTCCACACTTTTAAAATGTTGTCTCTGCACAACCTTCTGCCTTTCATTCTTCCCCATGCCTTTCTTGTATCAATAGACCTAAAGGATGCCTACCTCTACATCCCCAGTTGACCCTCTTGCAGAAAATTCCTCAGATTTTTCTATGGCTCATCAGATTTTCAGTTTACTGGTTTACCCTTTGGTCTTTCTATGGCACCTTGGACAACCTGTTAATTCAGGCTCTTTCTATAGACTCCCTCCTTGAGCATTTACATTTCATGTTACATCATCTGTACATCCTAGGGTTCATAATCAACCTCAGAAATATCCATCTCAAACCCACTAAAGACCTGGTCTTTCTGGGTTGCAGGCTAGACACATGCAGAATGTTTGCTTTCCTTCTTCAGGAAGAAGACTTCAGTCTGGCCACCTTCTTCAAAAACCTCTTCTCAGTGTCTTACAGAACAGCAAGGGAGATACACAGGGCCTTGGGTTTCATGGCAGCTACCATTCAAGTGATTTCTGTGGTCAGGTTGCATATGCAGAAAATTCAGTGGTACCTGAAATCAGTCTGGTATCACAATTTCCATCCCCTGGATACCCTGATCCCTCTATTACCTTGCCTCAAAAAAGGAACTACTCTGGTGGGAAAAACAGATCATGATCAACCTGGACATTCCTTTCACCCCACACTCACCCAACCAAATTCTTCACACAAATGCTGCAACAGTGCAAGAGTTGGACAGGATCCTACCAAGTGCAGGGGAAATGGGCTTCCCCCACCTTGAAAGAGCACATCAGACTGAAAGAAACAAGAGCCCTTCTGTAAGCACTGCAGATGTTCTCCCATCAATGAAATCCAGTTTCCTTGCTGGTATACTGGACAGCACCACAGTTGTAAACAAACAGGAGGGCACAAGATATTACCCACTATGTAGACTTGCACAAGAGGCATGGTACCTAGCCACACAAATGGGCATGAGACTGACAGCAGCATACATTCCCTCACACGAGAATGTACTAGGAACCTCCTTAAGCATATCCTTAGAGGTACCACTTGAATGGGCACAGAACAAACAAGTCTTCAAAAACTAAAGTATCAGTGGGGGGCACCAGAAGTAGACCTTCTTGCTTCACTAGAAAACCACCATCTTCCCTTGTTCTGCACCAGGAGTCTTTTACTCTTAGGTTGGAGGATAGATGTCTTTTCTTTCCAGTGGATGGAGTTCCTGTATGCTCCCCCCTCCCCTACCAGTACTTCCAAACATCCTTGTAAAAGTTCAGTAGGAAGCTCCAAAACTCGTATTTCTGGCCCCCTTCTGGCCAAGACAACATTGACCATTGCAACAAGATCTGCTCACTGAACAGCAAGGTCTGCATCTCCATCCAAATCTAGCCTCTCTGTCTAACTCTGTGGATGACAAAGTTGTGATCCCTAAAAGACAGGAAGCCAAAAAACGTACCGCCAGAAAATGGCATACAGCTAAGTGGAAAAGATTCTCAGTTTGGTGCTTCTAGCACAACCAGGACCAATTCTTATCAGATATCCCTTCTGTTCTCAAATATCTCTGTAAATTATTACTTTCTAGGCTGGTCTACTCTTCCATTGAAACCCATCATCTGAAGTAGTTAACTTCATTTGATCAGCAACCTGTGGGTATCGGATCCAAGCCGGCAGCTTACCAAGCCAAAGATCCGAGTTCTCAGCTCCTCCCCCTTACCCATAATACCCTGCTAACTCCCTCCAGTCCTCAGATCTCGTTTGCCGCAGCTTCTGAAGCATTAAGGACGAGCTCTTAGCGTTTTAGGTGAGAGGAATTTAGGAGTATTTTCTTACATAAATAGTTTTTTTCGGTGTGTGTGTGTGTGTATAGTAAGCCCATAGTTTAGTTAAACTCTGTTTTTGTTATATTTTGTGGTAAATTAGTATTTTTTCCCCTTCCCCTTACTGTGTGTCAGGGCGTGTGCTTCTGTTTGATGGCCGAGGGCCCTAAGGCAATTTTTTTCAAAATGTGCTGAGTGTGGTCATAAGCTGTCCCCAGCGGATGGCCACACTCAGTGCGTTCTTTGCCTGGGGGTAGCCCACTTAACATAATTTGTGCAGCCTTTAATCCCCGGGCTCTGAGGGACAGGAGAAACAAGCTAATCCTGGCGGGACTCTTGCCCCTGGATTCTTCTTCCTCCTCTCCCTCAGTGGCGCCAGTCGCGGCTGCGACTGTCCAGCCTTCAGCTCCCCCTCCCCTGGCTGGGACTCAACCTCCCGCTGCTTCCCAGGGAGAGGGGGACTCTTCCAGTAAAGAGAAGAGACATAAAGAGAAGGAGAGGGATAGACACACCGAATCAGCTCCTTCGGCGCCGCCAGCTAAATTGACTTGTTCCCCTGTGAGGGTTTCCAGGTCTTCCCCCTCTCGGCTCCGTTCTCCACGCTTCTCTCCGGAGCTGGAGGAAGAGTCCCGGTCACCTTCGAGGTCATCTAGGTGGCCTTCCCGGCCTGCCTTGATGACTTCTTCCAGGTCTACCAGGAGTCAGTCCGACGCAGATATGGACCGGATGATGCATCGATTCCTGCAGGCCAAGATGCAGACGGGAGTGCTTCTGCATCCCCCCCCTCTGGGAGGGAGCTCGGCCCCTTTCTTTGCACCCATTGCTCCTTCTCCGATCCACTATTGGGTTTCGGAGCCGTTGAATATGAGTCATTTCGGAACTGGGGAGTCGACGCCGATAGTAGTTGCTACTTCTACGCCGGCCTTACCCTCGAGTTTATCGGGTCATCTTTCGGATCCGAGCTCTCGGAGCCGAGTTTCGGATCCGCAGGGGTGAGTGTGTCTTCAGCTCCATTGCTGTTGGAGCACACTTCCCTTTCGGTTCCAATCGCTTCGGCTCCGACACCAGTCCTCACATCGGAGCCGAGGAGACTACTCTGGGAGCCAGGGGAGAGTGGTTCACCTTCGGCCTTCAACGTGGTGGAGAGGGTGCTGTCGAGGAGTTTGAAGTCCCCAGTCCGTACTACGGATCCTCCCTTCACTCCCTCGCATATGGGCCTGTCTTCCATCGTCCGGCCCCAGGGACAGCCTGCGTCTGCTCCCCAGGTGGTTCCCGTAGAAGAACAGGACCCCGTTGGTGAGCCCTCCTCAGACAGCCTGGCCAAGGAGGTCCCTCACAAACGAAAGTGTAAGAGGAGGCACTTGGACTCCCCCGAGTCCCTCACGGAGGGCACAGACTTAGAGGAAGGGGAAGGTTCCCCCAGGTCACCCCAGAGGACGTCTCATTTGGGGACATTATGGAGATGCTGCACATAAGAGGGGGGTGGTCAGCCCAGAAAACTTCCTCGGATGAGTCTGTGTTTCTGGAGGCATTTGACGCAGGCCCGTCTACCTCTTGGGTGTCCCCCCCCCGGCTGACCCCCTGGTAGACTTGATTACTACCAGGGCTTGGAAGGAGCCAGACACTGTGGAGCCAATCCCTAGGAGACCGGATAAAATTCTTAGTCCCCCTTCTGACAAGCCGGCGTGGAATAAAGGTTCACCGGTAGATACCATGGTGGTGGCAGCTGCCACCAAGAAGGAACTGGCACAAGAAAGTTCCTCGGTCCATCCTCCTGATAAGGAATCTTGGACGATGGACCGCATTGGAAAGCGGATGTTTGCTTCAGCCACCTTTTCTATAAGGGCATTGAATTATCTGGCACACGTAATTAGGCTTCAGCGGGATCTGATAAAGGAATATGCTGGGTCTCCCCCGGAGTCCATGGCGGCCGAGGATAAACGGACCTTCTCGGCTCGCATGGCCACTCTGAAGTCAATATCAAACACTTTTATGCGGCTTCTCTCCCATGCCACGGAGAGGGCGGCTAGGGCCAGCGGAGCAGGGGTCGCTTTACGGCACCACGCCTGGCTCCGTCTTTGCGACTTTGCGGTACCCTTCAAGGCGTCCTTCGCGAACACTCCCTTTGATGGTTCTACGCTATTCGGCAAAACCGTCCGCGACGCGCTACTCCAGAGCGAAAAAGATGGGAAGATGCTGTCTGCTGTCGGAATCCGCTTCTCCGCTCCTCAAAGGTCCTTCTCAAGGAACCAGAGAGGACAAAAGAAGATGTGGTTCCGGAAGTCTCAGCAGTCCCGTCCTGCTCCAGACCCTTCGTCCTTCAGAGGCAGAGGAGGACAAGGTGGGCGCCAGCCCAGAGGCAGAGGGGGGGGGCCGAAGAATTTCGGGTCGAGAGAACCCTTCTCCGACCGACCAGCGCAGCAGCCCTGAGGGGTTGCCTGACTGTCCCTCTCTGGAGGCAGTTGGGGGGCGTTTTTCGGAGCATCTAGCAAGTTGGGAGTCCATTACTACAGATCGCTGGGTGCTCCGAATAATATCCAGAGGTTACTCTATCCCCTTTCTGAATCTTCCCCTGCTAACAAAGCACCTCCCCGATGTTCCACCCAATCAGAGGGAGGCTGCACCTTCAGAAATACAGAAGTTGCTAGAAAAAAGGTCCATCCAGCACATCCCCCCAGAGCAGTCCGGGTTGGGCAATTACTCCAGGTTCTTTTTGTTGCCAAAAAAGATGGGGGACTTAAGGACAATTCTCGACCTGTCTACTCTGAACCTGTTCATTGCCAAAGAGAAATTCCGGATGGTCACTCTACAGTCTATTCTCCCCCCTCCTGCAGGGGAATGACTGGATGTGCTCCATAGACCTCAAGGATGCGTACTACCATATTCTCATGGACAGATGATTCAGAAGGTTTCTCTGCTTTCGGCTAGGGGCCAGTCATTATCAGTTCAGGGTTCTTCCGTTTGGCCTCACCACAGCCCCAAGGGTGTTCACCAAGGTCATGGCAGTTGTGGCAGCCCACCTGAGACTTCAGGGAATTCACATCTTCCCATACCTAGACGACTGGCTCCTCACTGCCCCCACCAGGCATCTACTCTGTTCTGCCAGGAATTATTCTTTACTCTTGGCCCATCATCTAGGCATTACCATAAATTTTGGGAAGTCGTCTCTTCTTCCTGTTCAAGTTCTGGATTTCATAGGGGCCAGGATAAACACACTTCAGTCCATGGCCTTTCTGACAGCGGACAGGTTACGCACCTTGTCACTTCACATAATAGCACTTCTACAGTCCCCAGCCCCAACCGCGGATTTAGTCCTGAGAGCCCTAGGATCCATGGCGGCAGCCATCAGCCTTTCACCTCTTGCTCGATTACACATGAGAGTCCTTCAATGGACCCTTCATGTCCAATGGTCCCTCCTCCTTCACCCACTGGATTCACCAATTCCCCTAAGCAGGGTTTGCAGAAACTCCCTTCTTTGGTGGCTCCATTCCCGAGAGCTCTGAGAAGGGAGACCATTCGTAATGCCTCAACCCCAAACCACGCTAACCACGGACGCTTTTTGCCTCGGGTGGGGGGGCATTGCATGGGCAGAACCGTCCAAGGCACGTGGACCCCTGTAGAGACCGTTCTGCATATCGGTGTTCTGGAGATGAGGGCGGTGCTTTTAGCGTTGCAAGCCCTTCAAGACCTTCTTTCTCCGGGGACCGTTGCAATTCAGACAGACAACATGGCGGTAGTCTGGTACATCAATAAACAGGGAGGCCATGAGAGTTTGTGAATGGGCGATTGCCACCAACCACTTTCTGATAGCAGTGCACATTCCGGGTCGGTCCAACATCCTAGCGGACAAGCTGAGTCATTCTATCCTCACACCATACGAGTGGTCTCTAAACCCCTTAGTAGCGAAACAGATCTTCCTCAGATGGGGTCAGCCTTGCTGCAATCTCTTCGCCTCTCCTTCAAATGCAAAGTGCAGCAGGTTTTTCGCTCTAATTCCCCCACCGGGGGAGAGTCCCAGAGACGCTCTGGTTCATGCTTGGCCACCCTGTCTTCTTTATGCTTATCCTTCTCTTCCGCTAATGATGAAATTTCTGCAGAAAGCTCATCGGTTGGGGAGCAAAATAATCCTCATAGCCCCATTCTGGCCTCGCCAGATCTGGTTCCCGTACCTGTGGTCTCGCATCATAGCCCCTCCTTGGGTCTTAGATCCCATTCTGGATCTGATCTCTCATCCTTCGGGATTGCAAACTCCGAACCTGGACGACCTCAAGCTCACTACTTGGTTGATCCAGTTCCACTAATGGCTAGGACTCCCGGTATCTCATCTTCCGTAAAATCTGTTCTGGTAGCAGTGCATAAACCTTTTACCAGGAAGATCTACAAGAGTAAATGGAAGCGTTTTTCCATCTGGGCCAAACATAGGCAGTTGGACCCTTTTACAGCTCCCATTCCAACAGTTCTTGAATTTCTGTCCCAAATTTTTCACCAAGGGGCCAGTGCTTCTACTGTTAAGGTTCAGATGGCTGCGATTTCTCATTTCCACATCGAGGACAACCTTGGTACCTTAGCTTCCGCTAAGATATGCAAGACCTTTTTGAAAGGCGCTTTCCTGTTAAGACCTCCTGTCAAGAATGTGGTTCCCCCATGGGACTTAACCTTAGTTCTTTGGGCGCTAACTGGTCCACCCTTTGAACCTGCAGCTTCCGTCGATTTAAAATTCTTATCTTGGAAAACTGCCTTCCTGGTTGCAATTACTTCATCTAGAAGAGTATCTAAACTTCAAGCCCTTTGTACAAAACCCCCGTACCTGGTCTTCCATAAGGACAGAATTTCTCTCAGGACTAATCCTTCGTTCTTGCCTAAGGTAGCCTTCGAAACCAATATCAATCAAACCATCAATTTGCCTGTTTTCTTCCCCAATTTTCAGAACAAAGGGGAATACAGACTGCACTTGTTGGATGTGCATAGACAATTGCGATTTTACTTGCACAGGAAAGCTGCTTCTCGCAAATCGGAGCAGGTTTTCGTGTCTTTCACTAAGCCATCCTTAGGCAAGCTTATTACGAAAGTTACCTTAGCTAGATGGATATCCCACTGCATCTCACACGCGTATACAGCTTCCGGTCAGCCAGAACCCTTGAGGGTTCATGCCCACTCTACCCATTCTATGGCTACCTCTGCGGCTTTTTGGTCAAGGGTTCTCTTAGATGACATCTGCTCAGCGGCTACTTGGGCCTCGTCTCATACCTTCATTTCTCATTACAAGCTAGATCTGATATCCAGAGGTAGGGCAGCCTTTGTCTCTACAGTGCTCCGGAATATCCTTCCTTGAGGACCTCCCAGGTTTTGGTAGCTGGGGACTCTGTCCCACAGGTTGCTGATCAAATGAAGTTAACTACTTCAGATAAAGAAGTTATGTACTCACCATAACGTTCCATCTGAGTAGGTAACTTCATTTGTCAGCAACCGACCCCCCCCTCCTTCCCCCTAGCCTGTTTCTTGGTCATTTTCATGACGGAATGTTTTCCTTCTGTCACACATCAGGTTAGAGTTTCTCTTTCGAGTATGTTTGACTGTTGTTGGTAGATAATATGGCAAACTCAATCTGAGGACTGGAGGGAGGTAGCAGGGTATTATGGGTAAGGAGGGAGGAGCTGAGAGCTCAGATCTTTAGCTTGGAAAGCTGCCGGCTCGGATCCGAGGTCGGATCCGATACCCACAGGTTGCTGACAAATGAAGTTACCTACTCAGATGGAACGTTATGGTGAGTACATAACTTCTTTTTACTCATATGCTTTTGATTCAGTAGATCATGCCATGTCAGTCAAACACCTAATCTCTCTCTATGGCCTAATTGCAATGGCATAAAATGGCTTATATTACTCTTTTATAGGAAGTCATTCTGAGCAACATCAAGGTCCATTACATCAAATGAGAAAGCTTGTCCATTTGAAGTACCATAAAGCTCATTTTATGCCCATTTTGATATTCCATGTAAATGCTTCCATGTAAATGATACAGTCTAGAATGCTTGCAGATGATACCCATTCTGCATAATCTTATGTACTTGATCCATTAGTGACCACGGAGTGTTGTTTAGATGATGTTGAGCAGTGGATTCCAAATAACTGGCTAAGAGTGAGCCTTGCAAAGGTAGAGGCCACTGTAGTATAGGCTTCAGTGCAAGAATCCACAATGAGACTCTTCTTATCTACTAATTAAAATGGACAGTGACATTCAAGCTGAATGTGATGTTTCAGGTTCCCATTATGTAAGCAGTACTGGAATGTTGTTTAATGTGCCATCATTTCTACATCTGTTAAATGTATTCAGGATCAAATAAATACCCGATTCCAGAAGAGGACCCTGATGTGCATAGTTCATGGATTAATATCTCCAGGGTAACACTGTCTGGATGACAGAACTCCTAGTTCCTGTATTACATATTGTAATTGGTGCAAAAGGTTGCAGTCATATATCTGATGGGATTACAGACATTAGAGCTATAAAAACAATTCAGCGCAGAAATTAGTGTAAGGTTTTATTGAAAACAAGTTACATAATCTGTAGTGTTGCACAAGTATCAGAAAGTTTTAAATAAAAATTGGAGTATCAGTTGACCCACTTTGTCAGTCTCTGTCACTTTTCATATTTATGTAGTTCATTCCATGTCCCGTCCGCCATTTTCACTTTACTTTTTAAATCCTGTTCACAGGAGTTGCTGCAGGAAGAGACAAGACAGAAGCTAAACTTAAGCTCCAGAGTGCGACAGTTTGAGGAAGAAAAGACCAGACTTGTTGAACAAGTGGAAGAGGAAGAGGAAGCAAAGAAAAGCGTGTCCAGGCAGCTTCTGTCCATGCAGCAGCAAGTAAGTTATGCTAATGAACCGGCATAGGGCAGAAAAATGGAGATTTTGTACTGTAGGAATTTTTGCTTTGTACAAATACGAAAATTTAATGTGCTAGGTTTGCTTGACGTTTTGAAAAGTGATATTTGAAAATTTTAGCTGGATAATGTATGGAAGGTTATTAGATCACGAGTACCAGTTAATTGTTTAAGTAGATAAGAATCACTAGCACAAATGCTACTTTTCAAAAGTGATCCATAAGCATTTGCCTGCTTGAAGTCATGTGCAAAGGTTTATTTACACATTTATGCATCAGTCATTACAAAAAAATGGAAGCACAGATGTATTGATAAGTATTGTGTACATTTCAGATCAAAATTTATTTTAATTTTTGTTTTGTTGACATCTCACCCTTATGCACATTTTACAGTTGATTCTGTATGTAAGCTTCATTGTAGCAGGAATTATTTTCTGTATGATGAGGGAATAAATGAATGAACTCCTGGATGCCAGAGTACTGTCTTTATGTCTGCAAGCTACTGAAGTTCTTTCCCACTCAAAGCCCCTAGCAAGGCTGATCTTTTGATTACTGGGGTCAATGACTGCTTTAGTTACACTGGTTCCTCATGTGAGGTTTCGCTTGAGAGTTTTGAAGTAGAGTTCTTTTGTCCACTGGTCCCTGCTGTTCACCCCATATGCAGTGTCCAGTTAATCTAACATCAATATGCAGACATCATATTCACTGGTGGTTGACTTCCCCACTGGTGGTTCTAGGTCACCATTTCTTATTTCTACCATCCAATGCCACAGTAACTATGGATACCTCCCTTCTGAAGTGGGGTTGAAGTGGGGGACATTTCGAAGGGAAGGCCATCCAAGGCACATGGACAGCATCAGAGGCCAAACTTCACATCAGCGACTTGAAGATGCAGACAGTCCTCCTAGCACTGCAGGCCTTTCATGTCTTCCTCCCCAAAGGTGTGATTTCTATCCAGATAGGCAGTATGATGGTAGTCTGGTACATTAGCACACCCCCTCATGTCCACCGTGCTGAGAAACCATGAGGGATTGGCAGTGGTTGATGTCTTCCCAAAGCTTTCTAGTGACAGTGCACATCCAGGGGTGTTCCAGTGTTTGTTTTTTTAAATAAGCATCTTTATTAAATTTTCACATATGACATAGACAGCCTTACATTTATATAAATGAAAAACAAACAAAATGACACTTTAGTTGCAAACATTATACATTATCATTAAAACAACTGTAGTTGCAAACATCATACATCACTTATAATCTATCCAGTCATTGTCAGTGAAGCATTATATGGCTCATTCAAATCCTGCCTCTTAAACCTTGTTCCTTCTCTGCATATACTGTTCACACAATTCCCATTTTTCCTATATAGTTTCCTCCTTCCCTTTTCTAAAGACCTCAATTCCAGTTCTTTTATCTCTGTTACTATATTTACTACTACTAGTAACATTGGTCTAGACTTTGATTTCCATTTTCTAGTAATTGCTTTTTTGGCAGCCACCAAGGCTTTACTATGCTTAGGCAATTCCGATTCTGTTTCATATCTCAAAAAAAAAAAAATCTCCCCAGTCCGCTCACCTAGCATCTCCGACAGAGCAGTCTGCAGGGAATCCCTAAAGTCTGCCAGCTCATTACACTCCCAAAAAATATGTTCCCAGCCACCTCTTTCTTGCCCGTCACATATCCAACATTTGCTATCCACCTGAGGAAAAATTCTTTGGAGTCTACTTGGGGTATAAAAATATCTATGTAAACACTTCCAGGCAAAGATTCTAAATCTTCTAGACTTTGTTGCATACTTGGGAGATGTACATAAATCCCCCCATTGTCTCTTTGTGAATTGCTTATCCAGTCTCTCTTCCCAATCCTTTTTAAGCACCTCTGATTGATTCTTATAATTATCATGCAATATTTTATCTTTACTAATTATTCCTTTTGTAATGGCAGCTTCTGTTCTCAATTCTGTTAAAAACTCTACCAGTGCTGATCTTTCATTTAAGACCCCCCTGTTTCTTTCACTTTGCCTATACTCTGATAGCAATCCTTGATAGGGAAGGTAATCTCTAACCTGCAGTCCAAATAAATTATTTATCTCTTCCCATTCTATTACTTTTCCCTTTCTAGTTATTTGCTCCCAATACCTTGGTTCGTTCGCCAGATTTCTCCAATAAATTCCAGCCCCCTCTTGCCTGTTATCTGTATCCATAACCACAGTCATCCCTATCAGCAGAGTCTCTTTTCTCCATTCTCCTGCTGGTTTAGTTCTTACAGTACTCCCTGCTATTTTATGGATATAGTACTCTGTATGATTTTTGTTTTTCTCCTTAAGAGTCTGCATCCAAAATCCCAATCTCTCCTTATTTCTTGAGCTTCCTCCCTGTATCATCATCATTCCTTTCCACTTTGAATTATAGATGTTAAGTTGTCTATCTCGCCTTCATTCTTGCTGGATGGGTTCGGAGCCGACCTCGGCTCCGACTCGGCCACTCTAAAAGCTCGAGAGTTGGTTCCACCGGCTCGAGGCTCCCCTTATATCCCACAATGCTAGGCGTGAGTTACCTCAGATCTCGTTTGCCGCTACAGCGATCGAGGTGTTTGGTTTCTACCGGCTTCTTGGTGAGTAACTTTGCAGTAAAGTTAGTATACTTAAACCCCTTTATTCTTAATTTTAACAGTTGTTTCCCTTAGTTTAGTGGATTTCCTCCGCTTTTCTCTTTAAAATCCTATTTTTTTTCCACAAGAACTTATAAGTTCTTCCCTCGGGCCTTTGGGCCTTTTTTCTCCCATCCCCTAGTGGTGTGTGTGTGTGTTTTTCCTCAGAAATTAAAACTTGGTAGTTTGTTTTATTTTTTTGAGTTTAAAATAGAATAGGGTGTAATCAGTGTGTTTGACTGGGTGTGTGTGATTACACTTTTTCTAAAATGTCTAAAGACTCAAAGGTCTCAGGCTTCAAGAAGTGTGACTCGTGCTGTCAGAAAATGTCCCTGACAGACGGTCACACTTCTTGTGTCTACTGCCTGGGACCTTTGCACCTGCAGGACTCCTGTGCTGTATGCCACGGCTTCAGCCCCAGGGTCCTGCAGGAAAGAAAAAACAAATTGATTTTGAGAGGTTTACTCAAGCCTGAGGGTTCCCTTACTGTCTCTTCGGGAAAGCCCTCCAAGGCTTCTAGGTCCTCGGCTCCAGCTACTGAGCCGAGACCTAAGGCTACGAAACCTCCGTCTACATCGGCTCCGGCTGGAGCCGATAAGTCTCAGTCTACAGTTTCTGTGGTTCCCTCGGCTCCGGCTGGAGCCAAGGTATTGGAAATTCCTGTGTCGATTCCGACCAGACCTTCGGAACCGACATCTAGAAAGAGGTCTAGGTCACCGTCCCTTGGCTCCATTCATTCGGCTCCAGCATCTCCTCTGCTGTCTGAACGGAGCCATAGATCTCACTCCTCTAGGTCATCGAGGCTGTCGGACCATGACCTTCAGAGGGTAGTGAGTCGACTTCTTAAGTCCGAGGCACTGGCCCAAATGCTTCAGAGCCCGACTCATCAGTCGATGCCTGACCCTGTCCCTCATTATGTTCCTCCTCCGACTCTGTTGAGCTCGGAGCCGGGGCGTTTCGGAACCGAGACTGTGGTAGCATCGGAGCCGATACCAATGTCTTCGGCTCCATCGTCGGCTCCGATTTCTTCCTTAGAAGAATCTCGGCGCCAGACTTCCATCGTCGGCTCCGAGGGGGTGAGTGGCATCGGACCCTTATCCGACCCCGCTCTCCCTCTCAGGGCTTCGGCGCTGGTGAGTTCGGCTCCGACATCGGCCTCGGAGCCATCACTGTTGGTGCCGAGGAAGGTTCTCAGCTTCTCGGAGCGGGGACCTCTGGCTCTGCCTGACAGGGGTGCGTTCGAGGTCATGCGGAGTGTGTTAGAACCTGGTTCTACTCCACAGTCGGCTCCGTCCGCCCCTCCCTCTTCGGTGCCTCAGGTCAAGTCGACTCACTCCCTCATCCCGGACCGCAGAGAGCCAGCTCCTCAGGAATCCCCTGTGGGGATCTCATCCTCTTCCGAGGCCTCTCCTGTTTTGGCAGAAGAGCCCCCTCGGAAGAGAAAGTGTAAGAGGAAACACATAGACTCACCTGAGTCCGTCACCTCTGACACAGATTTAGAGGATTCCGAGGGTTCCCCCCGTTCCCCTTCTGAAGATGTCTCATTTGCAGACATTCTAGAAATCCTTAAGCAGAGGGGAAATTGGCCAGCCCTCAACCCTTCGGAGGATGAATCTGTGTACCTTGAGGCGTTTGGCTCTCGTCCTTCCACCTCCTGGGTGTCTCCCCCCTTTGACCCCCTCATGCAGGTGGTAGCAAAAGGCATGGGCCGCCTGATTCAGTGGACCCCACTCCCAGGAGACCCTCAAAATTCATTACAGCACCAGCAGATAAACAGTTTCTGACAAAAGGAGTTTCTGTGGATGCTATGGTGGTTGCTGCTGCCACTAAGAAGGAACTAGCTGATCCTTCAGTGCCTGTCCATCCACCTAACAAGGAATCTAGGTCCATGGACAGGTACGGGAAGCGGATGTTCTCGTCAGCGACCTTTGCAATGCGTTCGCTGAACTACCTATGCCATTTTACTCGTCTTCAAAGGGACTTGATCAAAGAAGCGAGTGATATGTTGAAGGATCCTACAGCTGTGGGTTTTCAAGACAAGATGAACACTCAGCTGGCTACCCTGAACTCCATAGCTAACTCCTCCATGCGCCTCCTTTCGTATGCGGCTGATGGAGCGAGCAGGGCCGCAGGAACAGGAGTGGCCTTACGTAGGCATGCCTGGATGCGGTTATGCAACTTTGCGGACCCCTTTAAAACGTCGTTCACTAATTCCCCGTTTGATGGATCATCTCTTTTTGGTCCTCAAGTGAAAGAAACCTTGACTAGGTGCGAGACTGATGGCAAGACTCTTTCTGCCGTCGGAGTCCGTTTCTCTACTCCTTCTAGGCCTTACCCCAAGGGCCAGAAAAGTGGAAAAATGTGGTTCCGCAAGCAATCTCAAGGGACTTTGCCTGACGCACAGAGTCGGTTCTCCGCCAGAGGCAGAGGGGGGAACAACAATGGTAGACGTCGCCCTAGAGGCAGAGGGGGTCCGCAGAACCAGGGCAATCGAGAAACTTTCTCCGATAAGCCCTTTCAGCATCCCTGAGGTGTTGCCCGACTGTCCACCTTCGGAGGCAGTCGGGGGAAGATTGTCACTGTACCCAGAAGCCTGGCTATCCCTGACTCAAGACAAATGGGTACAGTCCATCATTTCCGAAGGCTATTCCATTCCCTTCGTTCGCATTCCAAACCAATCAAAAAAATCCCTTCCAGATGTTCCACCCGCTCAAAGGGATCTTGCAGCTTTGAAAGTTTCAAAACTGCTTGCAAAAAGAGCAATTCAACCAGTTCCAGCAGACCAGCAAGGATCCGGAATCTACTCCAGGTTCTTTTTAGTTCCAAAAAAAACAGGGGACTGGAGACCAATTTTGGATCTCAGTATCTTGAACAAGTCAGTCAAGAAAACACGATTTTGGATGGTCACGCTACAGTCCATACTTCCCCTATTGGGAAGAAAAAAATGGATGTGCTCCATAGACCTTCAGGATGCGTACTATCATATAAAAATGAACAAACGCTCCAGAAGATTTCTCCGCTTCAGGCTGGGAACCAGTCATTTTCAATTCAGAGCCCTGCCCTTTGGACTCACCACTGCCCCCCGGGTGTTTACCAAATGTATGGCAGTGGTAGCTTCTCACCTGAGACGTCAAGGATTCCAGGTGTTTCCATATTTGGACGACTGGCTCCTTACAGCTCCCACCGAGCATCTTCTTCTCACAGCCAGGGACTACACCTTTCGCACTTGTCAAAACTTAGGCATTTCAATAAATTGCGAAAAGTCTGTTTTGTCGCCTTGTCGGGTTATTACCTTCATAGGCGCAATTCTAGACACAGTGAACATGTCTGCGAGGCTAACAGATCAGAGAATAACAGACATACAAAAACTGGTCTCGCTCATCTTCAGCAGCAACAGAGTCAAAGCCAGGTTAGTTCTGAAAGTATTGGGGATTATGGCGGCTGCCATACCTTTGCTTCCATTAGCCAGATTCCACATGAGAATCCTTCAGTGGATGCTCTTCACACAATGGTCATACCAGCAACTTCCGATGTCCCACACCATTATGATCACGCAAACATGCAGGAATCATCTTCTGTGGTGGATATCTTCCCCTCAGCTCTTATTGGGAAGACCCTTTGTTCCTCCCCCTCCGGTTGCTACACTGACAACGGACGCCTCCCTGATCGGGTGGGGGGGGGGGCATTATCAGGGCAGAACTGTCCAGGGCACATGGCAACCAGAAGAATGCCACTTGCACATAAATGTTCTAGAGATGAGAGCAGTGCTTTTAGCGTTGCAAGCCCTTCAAGACTCTCTTCCCTTGAGAACAATAGCAATCCAGACGGACAATATGTCTGTAGTGTGGTATATCAACAAACAAGGCGGAACCAGGTCCTACCCCCTGTGTCGAGAAGCACTCAGACTGTGGCAATGGGCGATTTCTTCTCAGCGGTTTCTGATAGCAACGCACATCCCCGGGAAGTCCAATCAAATCGCGGACAAGTTGAGCAGAGCCATCCTCATGCCTCACGAGTGGTCTCTGAAAGACTCTGTTGTGAGAGAAATTTTTCTCAAGTGGGGTCAGCCTTGCTGCGACCTTTTTGCTACTCCCGAAAACAGCAAGTGCAGAGATTATTTCACCCTATTCCCTTTACCAGACCAGCCCAGCAGAGGCGCACTAGACCCAGTTTGAGCCCGGGGACTTCTGTATGCATTTCCTCCCTTCCCACTAATCTCTCAAGTGATACAGAAAGCTATCGCTCAGAAGGCCTCGTTGATCCTCATTGCTCCTTACTGGCCTCGACAGGTTTGGTTCCCCTTTCTACATCATTTTCTGTTGAGCGACCTTGGCATCTGGACCTAGTTCCAGATCTTTTGATCCATCAGTCGGGTCAGTTTCATCGCTCCCTTCCCTCTCTGAACCTCACTGCTTGGTTCCTCCAATTCCAACCTTAGCCAGGCTTCCTCAAATATCTCACTCTGTTCGAGATATTTTGATAGCTTCCCATAAATCTTCCACTAGAAAGATTTATTTGAGTAAGTGGAAACGTTTCGCCTATTGGGCTCAAGGAAAGGACATAGATCCTTTCACTGCTTCCATCCAAATGGTCCTTGATTTTCTAGCTGAACTCTTCCATGCAGGTTCATCTCCTTCTACTCTTAAAGTTCAACTGGCAGCTATTTCTAACTTTCATGTGGGCATTTCAGAGTCTGCCATAATGTCCCACAAGCTTTGCAAAGCCTTTTTGAAAGGAGTTTTTCTACTCAGACCTCCTATAAGAAATCCTCCTCCTCCTTGGGACCTAAATTTAGTTCTTAGTTCTTTGATTCTTCCCCCTTTCGAACCTGCAGCCTCCTGTTCTTTAAAATTGCTATCATGGAAGACTCTCTTTCTGGTAGCGATTACTTCAGCTAGAAGAGTTTCAGAACTTCATGCACTCAGCTGTCGACCTCCTTATCTGTTGTTCCATAAGGACAGGGTATCTTCTGAACCAACCCGTCCTTTTTGCCTAAGATAGCCTCGGCGTCTAACCTAAATCAAAGCATTGACCTCACTGTGTTTTTACCAGAATATTCCAATAGGTCTGAACAAAAATTGCATTGGCTAGATGTTCATCGTCAGTTAAGGTACTATTTGGATAGAACCAAACAATTCAGAAAATCTGACCAGCTGTTTGTCTCCTATGCAGAAGGCAGAAAGGGACTTTCAGTTTCAAAGGTATCATTATCTAGATGGCTAACATCTCTGATTTCCCTTGTTTATGAAATTAGACACCAAAAGCTGCCTAACAAACCCAAAGCCCATTCCACCAGAGCTTTGGCTACTTCTATAGCCTTCCAAGACAGACTGCCTATTGACACCATTTGTGCAGCGGCTACTTGGGCTACTCCTCACACTTTCATTTCTCATTATAAGTTGGATTTAGCTTCTAGGCATAGAGCTAACTTTGGTTCCACTGTTCTCAAGAGTCTGTTCCGTTAGGCCACCCGGGACAAGGTGCTAGGACGGTCCCATCCAGCAAGAATGAAGGCGAGATAGACAACTTAACATATAGAAGTTATGTTCTTACCATAACGTTCCATGTTAGTTGTCTTCTTCGCTTCTTCTTGGCCCCACCCTCCTTCCCCCTGGCCTGGACAGACCTAGAGGAGTTTTGATTGTGACCTCTCTTTCTACCACCTCTTACTTTAGGTATATGCTGCTTTGCATATCTTCCTGGATCAGGATGTAGGTCACCCTTCTCTTCTCCCTGGTTTATAGAGGTGGACTTTGTTTATAGTTATTCTGTTACTTTTTTAAGCTGGGCCTAGCTTACAAACGAGATCTGAGGTAACTCACGCCTAGCATTGTGGGATATAAGGGGAGCATCGAGCCGGTGGAACCAACTCTCGAGCTTTTAGAGTGGCCGAGTCGGAGCCGAGGTCGGCTCCGAACCCATCCAGCAAGAAGAAGGCGAGAAGAAGACAACTAACATAGAACGTTATGGTAAGAACATAACTTCTATTTTTCTGCTTGTGCTATGTATAAGAGCCTTAACTGTGTTGCTCTAAAATACCCTTTCAAATTGGGTAATCCTAGTCTGCCTTGTTCTGTTGGAAGAATCAGCTTATCCCACTTGACCCTTGCTGTCTTCCCTTCCCAGATAAAATCCTTCAACTCTTTTTTAATTGCTACTACAGCTTCTCCTCTGGTTGATAAAAATATGCCTGACCTGTGCATAAGACTAAAGGGACTAACACATTTTAATTGCTTGTATCTTAGTATCCATATCCATATAACAAAGCATGTTAAGTTGTCTATCTCGCCTTCATTCTTGCTGGATGGGTTTGGAGCCGACCTCGGCTCCGACTCGGCCACTCTAAAAGCTCGAGAGTTGGTTCCACCGGCTCGAGGCTCCCCTTATATCCCACAATGCTAGGCGAGAGTTACCTCAGATCTCGTTTGCCGCTACAGCTTCGAGGTTGGTTGTTTCTACCGGTTCCTGGTGAGTACTATTTTCTTGTGAAAATTTAGTCTTTAAAACCCCTTTAGTTTAATATTTTTACTTAGTTAGTGTAGGTTAGAAAACTTTTATTCCCTACCCAAAAAAATTTCCGTTTCTTTCCCCAAGAACCTTTGGTTCTTCCCTTGGGCCTATTGGCCTTTCCTATCCCTAGTGGAGTGTGTGTGTTTATAGTAGTTTATTGTAGTTTAAATTACTAGTATTACTATTTTTTTTTTATTGTATTAGTCTGACAGGGTATAACTAGTGTGTTTGTGTGCGTGTTTGTGTACACCTGTTCAGACAAAATGTCTAAAGAAGCAAAGGTCTCCGGATTCAAGAAGTGTGATGCGTGCTGTCAGAAAATGTCTCTGACAGACGCTCACACTTCTTGTGTCTATTGTCTGGGGCCTTTGCACCTGCAGGACTCCTGTGCTGTGTGCCATGGCTTCAGCCCCAGGGTCCTGCAGGAAAGAAAGAATAAATTAATTCTTAGAGGCTTACTCAAGCCAGAGGATTCCCTGTCTGTTTCAACAGGGAAGCCCTCTAAGGCGTCTAGGTCTTCGGCTCCGGCTACTGAGCCGAGACCTCAGGTTTCTCACCCTTTGCCTTTATCGGCTCCGGCTGGAGCCGATAAGTCTCAGTCCACAGTTTCTGTGGCTTCCTCGGCTCCGGCCGGAGCCGAGGTTATAGAAGTTCCCGTGTCGGCTTCGACCAGACCTTCGGAGCCGACAACTAGGAAGAGGTCCAGGTCACCATCTCTTGGCTCCGTTCATTCGGCGCCAGGATCTCCCCTGCTGTCTGAACGGAGCCAAAGGTCTCACTCCTCTAGGTCATCGAGGCTGTCGGATCATGACCTTCAGAGGGTAGTGAGTCGACTACTTAAGTCCGAGGCACTGGCCCAGATGCTTCAGAGCCCGACTCATCAGTCGATGCCTGCCCCGGTCCATCAACATTTTCCTCCTTCGACTCTCTTGAGTTCGGAGCCGGGTCGTCGGAACCGAGACTGTGATTACGTCGGAGCCGATACAATTGTCTTCGGCTCCGTGCCGCTCCGTTTTCTTCTTTGGAAGAATCTCGGCGCCGGACTTCCCTCGTCGGCTCCGAGGGGGTGAGTGGCATCGGACCCTTGTCCGACCCCCCTCTCCCTCTCGGGGCTTCGGCGCTGGTGAGTTCGGCTCCGACATCGCCTCGAGCCATCACTGTCGGTGCCGAGGGGGGTTCTTAGCTCCTCGGAGCGGGGACCTCTGGCTCTGCCTGACAGGGGTGCATTCGAGGTCATGCGGAGTGTGTTAGAGCCTGGCTCTACTCCACAGTCGGCTCCGTCCGCCCCTCCCTCTATGGTGCCTCAGGGTAGGTCGACTCACTCCCTCATCCCAGACCGCAGAGAGCCAGCTCCTCAGGAGCCCCCTGTGGGGATTTCATCCTCTTCCGAGGCCTCTCCTGATTTGGCAGAAGAGCCCCCTCGGAAGAGGAAGTGTAAGAGGAAACACATTGACTCACCTGAGTCCATCACGTCAGACACAGATTTGGATGATTCTGAGGGTTCCCCCCGTTCCCCTTCTGAAGATGTCTCATTTGCAGACATTCTGGAGATCCTGAAACAGAGGGGAAATTGGCCAGCCCTCAACCCTTCGGAGGACGAATCTGTGTATCTTGAGGCGTTTGGCTCGTCCTTCCACCTCCTGGGTGTCCCCCTTGACCCCCTCGTGCAGGTGGTTGCTAAGAAGGCTTGGACGGCTCCTGATTCAGTGGACCCCACTCCCAGGAGACCTTCTAAGTTCATAACAGCTCCAGCAGACAAGCAATTTCTAACAAAAGGAGTTTCTGTGGATGCTATGGTGGTAGCTGCTGCCACAAAGAAGGAACTAGCTGATCCTTCAGTACCTGTCCATCCACCTAACAAGGAATCTAGGTCCATGGATAGGTACGGGAAGCGGATGTTCTCCTCAGCGACATTTACCATGCGTTCGCTGAACTACCTGTGCCATTTTACTCGTCTTCAAAGGGACTTGATCAAGGAAGCGAGTGAAATGTTAAAGGATCCTACAGCTGCGGGTTTCCAAGACAAGATGAGCACGCAGCTGGCTACCCTTAATTCCATATCCAACTCCTCCATGCGCCTCCTTTCTTACGCGGCTGATGGAGCGAGCAGAGCCGCAGGGACAGGGGTGGCCTTACGAGGCACGCCTGGATGCGGCTATGCAATTTTGGACCCTTTCAAGACGTCTTTCACGAACTCCCCTTTTGATGGATCATCTCTCTTTGGTCCTCAAGTGAAAGAAACCCTGACTAGGTGCGAGACTGATGGCAAGACCCTTTCTGCCGTCGAGTCCGTTTTCGACTCCTTCCAGGCCTTACCCCAAAGGCCAGAAGGGTGGAAAGATGTGGTTCCGTAAACAATCTCAAGGGACTTAGCCTGACGACAGAGTCGTTTCCTACCAAAGGCAGAGGTGGGAATAACAATGGTAGACGCCCTAGGGGCAGGGGGTCCAGAACCAGGGCAATCGGGAAGCCTTCCTGACAAGCCCTTTCAGCATCCCTGAGGTGTTGCCCGACTGCCCATCTTCGGAGGCAGTCGGGGAAGATTGTCACTGTACCCAGAAGCCTGGCTATCCCTGACTCAAGACAAATGGGTACAGTCCATCATTTCGAAGGCTATTTTATCCCCTTTCTTCGCTTTCCAAATCAGTCAAAAATCCCTTCCAGATGTTCCACCCGCTCAAAGGGATCTAGCAGCTTTGGAAATTTCAAAACTGCTTGCAAAAGAGCAATTCAGCCAGTGCCAGCAGACCAACAAGGATCCGGAATCTACTCAAGGTTCTTTTTAGTTCCAAAGAAAACAGGGGACTGGAGACCGATATTGGATCTCAGTGTCTTGAACAAATCAGTCAAGAAAACAAGATTTCGGATGGTCACGCTGCAATCCATCCTTCCCCTTTTGGGCAAAGGAAACTGGATGTGCTCTATAGACCTTCGGATGCGTACTATCACATAAAATGAACAGACGCTCCAGAAGATTCCTCCGCTTCAGGCTGGGAACCAGTCATTTTCAGTTCAGGGCCCTGCCCTTTGGTCTCACCACTGCCCCCCGGGTGTTTACCAAATGCATGGCAGTGGTAGCTTCTCACCTGAGGCGACAAGGATTCCAGGTGTTTCCATATTTGGACGACTGGCTCCTCACAGCTCCCACCAAGCATCTCCTTCTGATGGCCAGAGATTATACTTTTCGCGTTTGTCAAAAACTGGGTATTTCAATAAATTGCGAAAAGTCTGTTTTGTCGCCTTGTCGTACTATTACCTACATAGGCGCAAACCTAGATACGATAAACATGTCTGCAAGGCTAACACATCAAAGGATATCAGACATTCACAAATTGATATCACTCCTTCTCAACAACAACAGAATCAAAGCCAGGTTAGTTCTAAAGGTGTTGGGAATTATGGCAGCGGCCATACCTCTCCTTCCATTAGCCAGATACCACATGCGGATCCTTCAGTGGATGCTTTTTACTCAATGGTCATACCAGGAACTACCAATGTCTCACACCATTGTGATCACGCAAGCGTGCAAAAAGCATCTCATGTGGTGGATGTCTTCCCCAGCTCCTGTCGGAAGACCCTTTGTTCCACCTCCTCCGGTTGCTACACTGACAACGGATGCCTCCCTGATCGGGTGGGGGGGGCATTATCAGGGCAGGACAGTCCAGGGCACATGGCAACCAAACGAATGCCACTTGCACATAAATGTTCTGGAGATGAGAGCAGTGCTTTTAGCGTTGCAAGCCCTTCAAGACTCTCTTCCCTTGGGAACAATTGCAATCCAGACAGACAATATGTCTGTAGTGTGGTACATCAACAAACAAGGCGGAACCAGATCATATCCCCTGTGTCGAGAAGCACTCAGACTGTGGCAATGGGCGATTTCTTCTCAGCGTTTTCTGATAGCAACGCACATCCCGGGAAGTCCAATCATATTACGGACAAGTTGAGCAGAGCTATTCTCATGCCTCACGAGTGGTCTCTGAAAGACTCTGTAGTGAGAGAAATTTTTCTCAAGTGGGGTCAGCCTTGCTGCGATCTTTTTGCTACTCCCCAAAACACCAAGTGCAGAGAATATTTCACTCTATTCCCTTTACCAGGCCAACCCAGCAGAGACGCTCTAGTCCAAGTTTGGCCCCGGGGACTTCTGTATGCATTTCCTCCTTTCCCACTGATCTCTCAAGTAATACAGAAAGCTATCGCTCAGAAGGCCTCATTGATCCTCATTGCTCCTTACTGGCCTCGACAAGTGTGGTTCCCCTTTCTACATCGTTTTCTCTTGGAGCGACCGTGGAATCTGGACCTAGTTCCAGATCTTTTGATCCATCAGTCGGGTCAGTTTCATCGCTCCCTCCCCTCTCTGAACCTCACTGCTTGGTTCCTCCAGTTCCAACCTTAGCCAGGCTTCCTCAATTATCTCACTCGGTTAGAGATATTTTGATAGCTTCCCATAAATCTTCCACTCGAAAGATTTATTTGAGTAAGTGGAAACGCTTCTCATATTGGGCACAAGGAAAGGACATAGATCCTTTCACCGCTTCCATCCAACTAGTCCTTGATTTTCTAGCTGAACTCTTCCATGCAGGTTCATCTCCCTCTACACTTAAAGTTCAATTGGCAGCTATTTCTAACTTTCATGTGGGTATTTCTGAATCTGCCCTAATGTCCCACAAACTCTGCAAAGCCTTTTTGAAAGGAGTTTTTCTTCTTAGACCTCCTATAAGAAATCCTCCTTCTCCTTGGGACCTAAATTTAGTTCTTGCTTCTTTGATTCTTCCCCCTTTCGAACCTGCAGCTTCCTGTTCCTTAAAATTGTTATCATGGAAAACTCTTTTTCTGGTAGCTATTACATCAGCTAGAAGAGTTTTCAGAACTTCAAGCACTCAGTTGTCGTCCTCCTTATCTTTTGTTTCATAAGGACAGAGTATCTTTACGGACTAACCCGTCCTTTTTGCCTAAGGTGGTCTCGACATCAAATCTAAACCAAAGCATTGACCTCCCTGTCTTTTTTCCAGAGTATTCCAATAGGTCTGAACAAAAATTACACTGCCTGGATGTTCATCGTCAATTGAGGTACTACTTGGATAGAACAAAACAATTCAGAAAATCTGATCAGCTGTTTGTCTCCTATCGGAAAGCAGAAAGGGACTTTCAGTTTCAAAGGTATCATTATCCAGATGGCTAACATCTTTGATTTCCCTGGTATATGAAATTAGACAACAAAAATTGCCCAATAAACCTAAAGCCCATTCCACCAGAGCTTTGGCTACTTCTTTAGCCTTCCAAGACAGACTGCCTATTGACACCATTTGTGCAGCCGCTACTTGGGCTACTCCTCACACTTTTATTTCTCATTATAAGTTGGATTTAGCTTCTAGGCATAGAGCTAATTTTGGTTCCACTGTTCTCAGGAGTCTGTTCCGTTAGGCCACCCGGGACAAGGTGCTAGGGACGGTCCCATCCAGCAAGAATGAAGGCGAGATAGACAACTTAACATATAGAAGTTATGTTCTTACCATAACGTTCCATGTTAGTTGTCTTCTTCTCGCCTTCTTCTTGCGTCCCACCCTCCTTCCCCCTGGCCTGGACAGACCTAGAGGAGTTGTGATCGTGACCTCTCTTTCTACCACCTCTTTCTTAGGCATATGCTGTTGTGCATATTTCCTGGATCAGGATGTAGGTCACCCTTCTTTCTTCCTGTTGTTAGAGGTGGACTCTGTTTTAGAGTGATTCTGTTACTATTATAAGCTGGGGTTAGCTTACAAACGAGATCTGAGGTAACTCTCGCCTAGCATTGTGGGATATAAGGGGAGCCTCGAGCCGGTGGAACCAACTCTCGAGCTTTTAGAGTGGCCGAGTCGGAGCCGAGGTCGGCTCCGAACCCATCCAGCAAGAAGAAGGCGAGAAGAAGACAACTAACATGGAACGTTATGGTAAGAACATAACTTCTATTTCCAGTTTCTCAGTTTTTGTATTATCTTCTGTTTAGTCTCTTCCCACATATCCTTAGCTGCCACAACAGAGTCATTTCTAACCTACACTCCTAAATGCTTCATTTTATCATGGCCCCGTAAATATAGATATTGTTGGACCAATTTGTTTGTGGGTACATAACTTACCGCTATTGCCTTTGTTTTAGCTTCATTAATTTTGTATCCTGAGAAGATTTGAAACTGTCTTAAAATGTTCCACAGCGCTGTAATGTCCCTTTCTGGTTTTATCATGTATAAAAATAGTATCATCTGAAAATAGAGCCAGCTTTTTCTGACACCATACCAATTATATCCTTGAATTTCTGAGTCCCTTATTTTCTTTGCCAGAGGTTCTAAGTATAATACAAACAACAAAGGAGAAGGCGGACAACCCTGCCTGATTCCTCTACTGATGTAGAAGTTATCAGCGAGGACTCCATCCACTTTAATTTTCGTCTCCAATCCCTCTTATGTACTCCTAATTAACCTTATAAATTGTATCATGGCAAGCAAATGCTTCCATTACCCTGCTCATGAAGTCCCAGTCTGCTCACTCAAGTGCTTTCTCTGCATGAAGACCCACCAATAAAAGTCATATTTTTGTACATTCTGCTTCCCTTTGGATCATCAGTTTTCTGTTAATATTGTCAAATGTTTGCCAGCCCTCCGCAAAACCGCACTGATCCATATCTATCAATTTTGGTATTACTTTTGCCATTCTTTTAGCCATTATAGACATAAACACTTTATAATCATGGTTTAGTATTCAAATGGGCCTGTATGAAGCTGGATCCGATGGATCTTTTCCCTGTTTAGGTATCACAGTTACCACCACCTTCTTACAGGATGTTCTTCGTGTTTCACTGTTGCAGTCATTACATTTGGGTAATCTGCTGGCAGGTTGCCCTCAGTTGGCCTGATTAACAATGTCTTGGGTCCTGCGTCGGTTGCTGTCCCTTTTTCCATGACGTCAGGTCGTCAGGGATATAAAACATGCAGCCGACGCCATTACATCAGTCTTTCTTGCCACGCGGTGCCCGAAGTAGAAGCAGTTCGCAAGTGCCGGTCGGCCGACACCTGAAATTTTTGTTTTCGAGTTTCAGAACCGAAGTCTTCAACTAAAAGCTAAGTACCCCGTTGGGGAAACTTTTTCTTGCTCCTTAACGATGTCAGTAAAAGTTAATAATTGCATTACTTGTGGGAAGCAAATACCTCATAAGGATTTTCATTTGTACTGTATTCCTTGCCTAGGCCCTGATCATAACTTACCTTGTTGCCGGTTTTGTGCTAGATTTAATCAACGCGCTATTAAACGTTGGTACATTTTTGCTTCTAAAAATTTTGGCTCACAATTTAACTTCAATCACAAGGAACTTTTAGAACAAAACAAGGGGGTGCCTCCACCTCCAAATCTTGAAACAACAAGGCACCTCTCTATGGTAAACAGTCTCAATGACTTCCCTCTAAAATCACCAAGCACTTACCTTTTAGCTGCCCCTTTGGGGGGAAAACTGGCACTTCATGCAAGAAACTGACAACTTATTACCCAGGACAAATGGGTTTTAAATATAGTATCCCAGGGTTATAGATTTCATTTCCACACGTTGCCAATCCCAAATGGATGGCCAGATATGCCCCCAAATCAGTGGGCAGAGGCCCAGAAACAAGTTATGTCCCTCATGAATATGGGAGATATTCACTCAGTCCCAGAAGAGGAAAAGGGACAAGGTTTCTATTCAAGACTTTTCCTGGTACCCAGAAGAGACAAATCATGGCGTCCAATACTGGACTTATCCACTCTAAACACATTTCTGGACATTCCAAAATTCAAGATGCTGACTCTTCAACAGTTACTACCTATGCTCGGCAAAGATGCCTGGTTGGTAACTTTAGACTTAAAAGAGGCTTACCTGCATATCCCAATCAGGGAATCTTGCAGAAGATACCTCCGCTTCAAAGCAGGCTACTTGCATTACTAGTTCTCTGCACTGCCCTTTGGCTTATCTACTGCGCCCAGGGTCTTCACAAAGTGCCTGGCTCCAGTAATTGCATTTTGCAGGCAAAGAAATATTCAAATATATCCATACCTGGATGATTGCCTAATTCAGGCAGAAAACAAGGACACTCTTCTAAAGCATCTGGCGTTTGTAACAAGGGTTCTAACTTGTCTAGGGTACACCATAAACGAAAATAAATCACAACTGGTACCCTGTCAAAAAATTACATTCCTGGGTGCAAGCTTGAATACAACTGCCCAGATGACTTACCTTATGCCAGAAAAGCAAATTCAGAAAACAAATATTACAGCGGCAAGGTAAAATCACACAGACCGTTTATTGTTAGCACTTTCGTACAATTATTCCAATGTACTTCTTCAGACAATATTACCCAGTTAACCATGGTTTAAAAAGGGTAAATAATTAAACCAATTAAATAAATTAATTAAATATCACAAGACCATCTAATGCAATTAAAGGGATATTCCCCACATATTAACAATACATAAACATATAAATTTAAAAATAGCACAATATATAAGATTATCAAACCATTTCGTACTGTTCATACCAATCTGCAGTACTGAGTCTCAGTTTAATTCTAGAAAAGCAAATTCAGTTGGTGACTTACTTCAAACAGGTGGCCACAAAAACCCTGCTATCTGCAAGACAAATTATGCAAGCCTTGGGGTTCATGGCCTCCTGCATTCTTCTAATTCCATATGCAAGACTGCATAAGAGGAAACTTTAGTAGTACTTAAAACGTTTATGGAGTCAACATTGTCACAGCCTGGAAACAGTGATTCCTGTCATACCTTGCCTGCAGCTAGAGTTCCTATGGTGGGCAGAGGCCTGTCACCAAAACAAGGGACTGCCATTCACTCCACCCCCTGCTGCCCAAACCCTAACTACAGACGCATCAGACTATGCTTGGGGGGCTCATCTGGCAGGAAAGTGCATTCAGGGCAAATGGAGCCCAAATCAAATGCACCTACATATCAATCAGAAAGAGATGCTAGCTGTACAGAATGCACTGACAGCCTTCAAGGACTACCTTCATCCAGGACAACTAATGATAAAGACAGACAACACCACAGTTATGTGGTACATAAACAAGCAGGGGGTACACATTCCTATCCCCTTTGCTGACTAGCCATGGTTTTGTGGAACACGGCCTTGGCCTACCAATTACAATTACAAGCTCATTTCCTGCCAGGAAAGCTAAATACTCTGGCAGACGAACTAAGCAGAAATCTTATGGACCCAAACGAATGGAAACTGGAACCTCAAGTTTTCAGCATGTTGACACAAAAATGGGAGTGTCCAGACATAGATCTTTTTGCCTCACCCCAGAACTATCAGTTGGACAAATTCTGCACAAGAATTCATCACAAAACAGCTTGGAAAGTGGATGCTCTATCATTCAGCTGGAAAAACCTATCAGTCTATGCTTTTCACCCTCTGCCTCTGTTCTCCAAAGTTCTACTAAAAGTCAGACAGGACAAACCAAAAATTATTCTGATTGCTCCAGACTGACCTCACCCACACTGGTACCCACTCCTGCGCAGTGTGTCACACCTTCCTCTATGGCACCTGCCTCAGACACCTTACCTACTGTCTCAGCAGAACTACCAAATTCTGCACACTCGGCTCCAAACTTTGAATCTTACAGCGTGGCTAATCAACTAATTTCACCCTTGGCATCCCTCAGCAAACCTGTGATGGATGTCATTTTGGAGGCTAGAAGGACTAGTACTAGAAAATCTTATGCTGACAAATGGAAAAGATTCTGTACCTGGAACCAGTCACAAGGAATAAGCACAGCAATGCCCAATATTCCTCAGATTCTGCAATATTTAACTGAGATGCTTCACAAGGACCTATCTTTTTCTTCCATAAAAATCCATGCTTAGCCATTTTAGCTCATTACAACACAGAACCTCCCCTCTTCTCTCATCCTCTGCTAAAGCAGTATCTCAGAGGGGCCAAAAATTTAAGACCTCCCAGGAGAGTGCCAACTCCTGCATGGGACCTCAGTTTTGTTTTGGAAAAACTCACTCTCCCTCCTTTTGAGCCAGCGACTACTGCGGACCTAAATTTCTCTCCTGGAAAACAGCTTTTCTGTTTGCAGTCACTTCAGCTAGAAGGATTTCAGAATTACAGGCTCTTATGGCAGTGGAGCCTTTCATTATTTTTCATCCGGACAGAGTGGTTCTCAGGACCAATCCATCTTTTATGCCTACGGTGGTATCCAGTGTGACTCTTAATCAGACCATTCATCTGCCAACTTTCTTTCCCAATCCACAGAACAAGGGTGAGCGGATTCTGCATTCATTGGATGTACACAGACAACTTAGATTCTACTTAAACAGGACAAAATCTCTAAGAAAATCTGAACAACTATTGGTGGCATTTGCTGCAGGGGCAGAGGGAAAGGCTGTTTCAAAGCAGATCATTTCCAAATGGATAAGCCATTGTATTCATTTCTGCTATATGCACCATGGTAAACCTATCCTCAAGGGGATCAGATCTCATTCCACCAGGGCTGCATCTACTTCTGCAGCCTTTCTCAGAGGGGTTCCTACCAGAGACATTCTAGAAGATGCTACCTGGAGCTCAGTTCATACATTCACCAAACGTTATCATTTACCTCTCTTCTCTAAATCCAGAGCTGGCTTTGCTGCTGCTGTCCTGCTGGGCCTTATAGCTGCTCTTAATGCTGTATAAATCCACCCTCCCAACCATAGCTTTGGGATGCTACCCAAATGTAATGACTGCAACAGTGAAACACGAAGAACATAGTACAGTTGTGTACACTTACTGTAAATGTAGATGTTCAAGTGTATTCACTGTTACAGTCCTGGTTACCCACCCTCCAGCCCCCTGTTTTTCTCTTACTATATCTCTCCTTTCTTTTACTATGCTTTAAAGCCTTTTTGGTGTATTTGCTTTTGTTTGGAGGTATATTTTTTGTTTTAAATTATACACACACACACACACATATATATATATATATATATATATATATGTATATAGATATATATATATATATTTTTTTTTGCTCCCCATTTGGGGGGCACCTGACATCTGGGGCAAGAAAACCTGATGTAAATTAAATTCCTCTCTTTTAATCCAATAGGTTGGAAAGTGCCAGTGTCTCATTTTTATTTCATTACCTTGCGTTTTTATTTTAGTTATTATTTGAACTATGAAATAGTTATTGGGTGCATTTCAAGACCTTCAATTAAATGCACATGTTCCTGTTAGATATAAAATCTATCTAGCCTAGCCCAGTTTTTGTATCTCGGTGAATAATATATAAATTCACTCCAAACTCCTAGTACTGAACTCACATCTTCCATGCCAAACATTTTCATAAATTTCTTCAAAAATCTGCCCTCCTTTGTTATATTTTCCCTTCTCTGCCCCCTCAGTCACATCTTGACTTTGCAAACCAAATTCCAGTCTCCACCTATAAGTAATATTCCTACCTGAAAGCTGATTATTTCTCCCAGAATTTTCTTAAGCTCCATTATAGTAGTGTTAGGTGGAATGTAAACGAATGCCGGTGTAATACTCCTCCCCCATAGCCAGTAGCCCCTTAATGCTGTGTATCTTCCATTATTATCTTTTTTTTTTCCTTTTCTATCACTATTGGAGCTCCTCTTGCAATTAATATAAGTACCCCTCTTTCCTTTGCCCCAGATATTCTGCCAAATAACCATCCTGAAAACCTTTATCTGATGTTGTTAATCTTCATTCATTCCTTACTGATGGGTGTTGGTTCCGCCCTCAGAACCAAGTCGGCCTTATAACAAACTTGTGCCAGCCAAAAAACTCTCAAGCTAAGCTTTACTCATAGTGCCCCTCTCTGTTACCTCAGATCTTGTTTGCCGCGTAATCAAGACATGTCAAGCCAGCTCTCAGCTAAGTGATTAGAAGTTTTTTCTATTAAAACATCTTTTGATAGTTCTTTATTACTAAACTTATTATATGTTACTTTATTAGTTAGTCGCTAGTTTACATATCTGCTTTAGTGCCTCCTTTTCTCTTTTCTTACCAATTTTGGGTATTCTTAGTACCATCGCTGGTACAGGCCTTTCCCTGCACCCTCTTAGGTAATTTCTTAATAACATTGCTGGTATTCCCCCGCTTCCTTTTCCCCCCTTTTTCCCTCCTTTATCTGTCTAGTTTACTATTTAAAAAGAGAGAGAGAGTTTAGACTTTTCTTTATCTCTCTGTTAATCATTTTTGAGTGTGTATATTAATCTGCTTGGTGTGTGCTATTTTTTTGATTGTCTTTTGACACTATTTTAGAAAAGAAAGGAACAACTGGATTTAAACAGTGCAACCAGTGTGATTGGAAAATGCCAAATTCAGATGCCCATACCTCTTGTGTTTACTGTCTTGGTGTTCCTCACCTATCTATACAACCTCCGTGCAAGATTTGTAAGGCTTTTAGCTCTCGTACGATCGAGAGGAAAAACAAATTAATACTTAAGGGCCTTTTGCAAACTCCTTTTGCAGGCGCTATTTCTGGGTCGGAGGGTTCATCCCTTTCCAAGAAAGAACACAAACGTAAAGAGCCAGTCAGTTCCGTCTTCACCCCATGACGCTGACTCTTAAGTCTTCTGAACCGAAGGCCAAAATTCTGAAATTGACAGCATCAACTTCGGCACCAGGGTCTCAACCCTCCATCCTCCTTGCCGTCCTCGATTTCTGAACTTCAGGTATCCACCGCGGTACCACCCAGGGTACCGATAAAGACTACTGCACTGACCATGTCTATTATTACTACTTCAACTCTCATCTCCCTGTTGGCACCAAAAATAGTTTACCCTACACTAGTCACTACCCCCTCCCTAGGCATTTTACTGGTCACAAGACAACGGTTTTGAAAGGAGAAACAGCCCCTTGGACCCGATATTCCTCCATGGCAGACCCCTTCTTTGGTCAGCAATATAGCCCCTTCTTGGAGTGACCCGACTCTCTGTCAGGGATATCTACCCATTCCTCCAGGAGCCTCTCAGAATTTGACATGGTGAGACTTGTGGATCAGCTTCTAGTGGCCAGAGGAATCACAACCCCTGTTAAACCCTCCTTCCCACCTGGAGCCGAGGGATTTTCTGCAAGGACTCCTATGTACACTCCTCTTTCAACCTCCTCTGAGGTATCGAAGCCCATGACACTGACGCTTATCCCGGTTCCAGCTTCTTCGATACCACTGGTAGACTTACGGTGGTTTCAGAGCCGACCCTTTGGCCATCAACTCATTCGGAGTCAAGCCATCCTCGGGATCGTGACTGGGCTGCCGGCACTGTGACCCCTAGTGCAGCACCCATTTTTTCTACGGTGCCGTCTGCTGTGGTTCCCATTGTATTAGCAACACCAAGTCCTCTTGGGGCTCCTTCCCTTGGAGTGTCTCATCAGAGCGGGGTGTGACTCCAGTTCCGAGGTTGTCCTCTGTTCTGGGCTCCCATCCCTCTTTGGGTGGGCCAGCTTTCCAGGTGATGGAGAGGACCATTGCCTCCAAAGGCACACAGATGGTTCCCTCTGCTTCGGAGTGCCCTACATTTACCCCCTCTGGTACGCAGCTGACACGGTCCGCCACATTGGGACATTGAGCACAGGAGCCTCAAGATACCCTACCACAGGGTGCCCTCTCTTCTGAGTCCTCTTTGGATGTTCCCACAGAGGAGGCTCCACGGAAGAGATTGTGCAAGAGGAAGCATGTGGACTCCCTTGAAGAGTCCCTCATGGAAGATACGGACTACGATGAGGGGGAGGGGTCCCCACAGTCACCCCCTGAGGATGTCTCCTTTGGAGACATACTGGAAATCTTAAAACAGCGGGGAGGCTGGAAGCCCACCAACCCCTCCTCTGAGGCATCCGTATTCTTGCAGGCTTTTTGTGCTCAGCCCAATACTTCTTGGGTGACCCTGCCTACAGACGAACTAGTCCATCTCATCGTGCAACATGCATGGAAGAGTCCTGATACCATTGAACCAGTCCCCCGGAGACCAGACAAAATGTTGTCCCCGCCAGAAGAAAGTCCACACTGGTCCAAAGCCGTACCGGTAGACGCTATGGTGTTGGCAGTGGCCACAAAGAAAGAGCTCGCCAAGGAGAGCCATAGTGTCCACCCCCCAAACAGGGAGTCTTGGGCGATGAACAGGTTAGGGAAGCGAGTATTTGCCTCATTGACCTTTGCCATTCGGTCCTTGAATTATGTGGCACACTTTACCAGGCTTCAGAAAGACCTAATCTCGGAACTCTCCAGAATCTTAGCAGGAGCAGTTTCTGACAAGGTACGCGACAAAGTTGCCTCGCAGCTTACAGCCCTAGAATATATATCCAACTCGTCCATGCGGTTAATCTCTTACACTACTAAAGGGGCGTCTAGAGCTGCGGGTTCAGGCATAGTCATGAAACACCATGCCTGGATGCACCTTTGTGACTTTGCAGACCCTTTTAAGTCTTCATTTTTTAACGCTCCAGTGGAATCTTCTTCCCTCTTTGGCCCAAAAGTGAAAGACACATTAGCCAGGTGTGAAAAGGATGGCAAGACCCTGTCTGCTGTGGGCATACGTTTCTCCAGCCACAATGATACTACTCTAGGAATCAGAGAAGTGAAAAGATGTGGCACAAGAAATCCCAGGGTCCTTTCCATAACACATGTGGCGAGTTTACTCCCTGGGCCAGAGGGGGTAACTCATCTGGAAGACAGCCCTACAGAGGCAGAGGGGGGGGTCTGTGTAACCAGGGGTCCAGAGACTCTTTCTCTGGACAGCTCCTGAAGAGCGGCCCAATTGCTTTCCTCCGGAAGCAGTCAGGGGACGTTTCTCTGTGCATCACCCCCTGCCTGGCAAACAATAACCACAGATTTGTGGGTGCAGAATATAATCGCCAGAGGTTACCACATACCCTTCAATATTTACCCAAAGCCAGTAAGGCACATTCCTAATATTCCACCCAGTCAGAGGGAAGCAGCAGCTCAAGAAATACAAAGGCTGTTTCAAAAAAAAGAGTCATCCAAGCAGTCCCACCAGACCAAATAGGTTCCAAAGTTAACTCAAGGTTCTTTTTAGTGCCAAAAAAGACAGGAGACTGGGGACCGATCTTGGATCTCAGCATTCTGAACAAATTTGTCAACCAAGCAAAATTCCAGATGGTCACGGTTCAGTCTATCTTACTCTTCCTAGAGAAAGACGATTGGATGTGCTCAGTAGATCTTCAGGATGCGTATTATCACATACAAATGGACAAATGATCCAGAAGATTCCTTCGTTTCTGGTTGGGAGCCAATCATTACCAATTCCGGGTTCTGCCCTTCGGACTCTGTGGCTCCCAGAGTGTTCACCAAATGCATGGCAGTGGTAACAGCTCACTTGAGACTGCAAGGATTCTGAGTGTTTCCGTACTTAACAATTGGGTCCTTTCCGCCCTCACATAGCGTCTACTGGTTACAGCCTTACATTACACTCTAAAACTAGCAAAATACCTAGGAATCTCTATAAACAGGGAAAAATGCAAAGTGACTCCTCCTCAAACCCTGGAATTTATAGGAGCAATTTTCAATACTCAGCCTTGCATAGTCTGCCTTCCGGATCACAGATTAGAAAGACTGAGGTCCCAACTCCGGGTGATGAGACTTCTTCAATGGCTCCTACTAACACAGTGGTCCCCTTCAAATCACCCTATGTCTTTTCAGATCTGCATAACAAACTGATGCAAACAAGATTTAACTTGGTGGATGAAGCAAGAAAAAGACTATCGAGTCGCCCTTTCTCCCTACCTCAGCCCAAGGCCATAGTGACCACGGACTCTTTCCTAATTGGGGGGTGGGGTAGGGGTGGGGCGCTTCCAGGGAAAGACAGTCCATAATTGCTATCCAGTCCGACAATGTGTCAGTGGTCTGGTATATCAACAAACAAGGGGGAACCAAGTCCTACCTGTTGTGTCAAGAGGGCATGAGAATTTGGCAATGGGTGACAGCTTCCATCTGCTTTCTGATAGCAACACACAACTGGGAATTCCAATGTAATTGCAGAGAAATTGAGCATATGCCTCCTCCTGCCTCATGAGTGGTCCCTCAATTCAGCTATAGTGGCGAAGATCTTCATCCGCTGGGGCCAGCCTTGCTGTGACGTGTTCGCCTATCCAACAAATCACAAGTGCAACAGCTACTTTGCCCTAATTCCCCCACAGGGGGAATCCGCGAGAGACGTTCTAATACACAATTGGCCCACAGGACTCCTTTATGCTTTCCCTCCCCTTCCTCTGAGCCCACAATTTCTAAAGAAGGCCCTTCAGTTGAAAAGTAGAGTGATCTTCATTGCGCCCTTATGGCCCCAACAAGTTTGGTTCCCTTTCCTTTGGCCTCACCTAGTACACCAACCATGGATTTTGGATCCAACTCTGGAATTACTGTCACACCCGCAGGGGTTGATACATCCAAACATATCCAGGCCCAAGATGACAGCTTGGTTTCTCCACTTCCAGTAATTGCCAGGCAGAATAACCTTACTTCCCCTGTACTTAACATTCTTCTGGCTTCTCACAAACCATCCACCAGGAAAATCTATCTTAGCAAGTGGAAGAGATTCCTTATTTGGTCCCAACAGAAATAACTAGACCCTTGCTCAGCCCCTGTTAGTGCGGTATTGGATTACTTGTCAAGCCTTCTTCATTCAGGAACGGCAGCTTCCACCATTTGAGTACATTTGGCTGCTGTCTCAAATTTCCACAATGGATTTCAAGACTCATCCTTAATTTCTCATTGTCTCTATAAAATCTGTTTGAAAGGGGTGTCGCACATCCGACCACCCTTCAAAGAACCAATCGAACCTTGGAGTTTAACGCTAGTACTGCAATCTCTGACATGATCACCTTTCGAACCTGCTGCCACTTGCGATATAAAGATCTTATCCTGGAAATCCCTATTTTTAGTAGCCATCACCTCAGCAATGCTCATATCCGAGCTTCAGGCCTTGTGCATAAAATGCCCTTACATGGTCTTTCGTAAGAACAGAGTATCATGCCAGACTAACCCTTCCTTCCTGCCCAAAGTTATTTTGGAATTGAGTATTAATCAGACAGTTGACCTACCAGTCTTTTTTCCAAACATCTCAAATAAAGGAGAGTACTACCTTCATTTACTGGATGAATATAGACAACTACAATTTTACTTAGACAGAACTAAATCAGTACGTAAATCTGGTCAACTATCTGTTTTCTATTCAGGGCCAAAATTGGGAAACTTTGTTTCTAAGGTAACTTTATTTAAGTGGTTGAGAAATTGTATATGCTTTGCTACCATCATAATAAAATTCCTCTACAGAGTAAGGTCAAAGCACACTCAAACAGATTAGTGGCGACTTCTGTTGCTTTTCATTCAAGGGCTTCAGTGGATGATATCTGTGCAACTGCAACATGGGCTACCCCTCATACCTTTAGCACTCATTACAAATTGGATTTGATCTCCAGGGGGAGAGCATCCTTTGGTTGAGTGGTACTCAGGAACATCCTTCCATAGGGCCTCCCAGGTCATAAAGTAGATAGGGACTCTGTCCCATCATTAAGGAATGAATGAAGATTAACAACATCAGATAAAGAAGTTATGTTCTTACCATAATGTTCCATCTGTGTTGTTCATATTCATTCCTTTATTAATTACGTCCCACCCTCCTTCCCCTTCCAGGGGCTCCTGGAGGTTCGGATTTTGTCCAAATCCCACATTAGGGGACCTGCTCAGAAAAAGCCTCTGCTTTCTTTATCAAGGACAAACTCGATCTGAGGTAACAGGGAGAGGGCACTGTGGGTAAAGCTTAGCTCGAGATTTTTTGGCTGGCACGAGCTTGTGATAAGGCCGACTCGGTTCTGAGGATGGAACTGACACCCATCAGTAATGAATGAATGAAGATGAACAACACAGGTGGAAAGTTATGGTAAGAACATAACTTCTTTTTCCTAGCCTCCACTAGTAGGGAACACTAGAGATAGTTTTATTTGCCTCAGAGAGCAACAAACAACCCCCCCCCCCTTTTGCAACAGGACTCCTTGCCTGTTGGCTTGGATGACAGGTGCATTATCCTTCCAGTGGACAGGGAGATTTCTTTATGCCTTCCCTCTACTTTCTCTGCTACCAAAACTTCTGCTAAAGATCCAAAAAGAAAAATCAAAAATTCTATTGACGACTTCCTTTTTAGCAAGGCAGCATTGGTTCCATCTTCTGTTTCATTTAGCCATGGCCAGTCACCACAAGCTGCCCAACGAAGTGGACCTAATCACACAACAGAAGGGTTTGTTGTCTCACCCCAATCTATCATCCCTCAAGCTAAACCTATGGATGCTAGGATTCTAATACTTTCCAAATGCCAGGATGGGTTCTCCAGGAGGCAAGGAGACCCACCACATGAAAATCCTATGCATCCAAATACTAGAGATTCAACATGGTGTCAAGCAAACAATCAGGACCCTTTGAAATCAGAGATCATTCTTGTATTATACTGTTTATGTGAGCTAATGAAAAACGGTCTGGGTTATTCTTCCATTAAAGCCTACCTTTCAGTCATTTTGGCCTTTCTTCCCCTCAGTTTGTTATGTCAAGGCTTGAGGTCAATTTTTAAAAGGGGTTCTGCACTTTAAACCTTCCAAGACCACCTATGGCTCCTTCCTGACACCTCAAGTCTTGTGCTGGAAAAACTTACTCTGCTTCTCTTTGAGACAGCCACTTTTTCTGCTTTGAAATTCTGCACCTGGAAAATCATTTTGTTACTGGTTTGCACATCTGCTAGGAGAGTCTCAGAACTATAGGCACTCATGGCCATTCCTTCCTTTCTTATTTTTCATAAGGACAAAATGTCCCTGATGGTCAACCCCTCTGTCATGTCAAAAGTTGTAAATGAGATGTCCCTCAACTAGGCCATCAGTCTTCCTACTTTCTTTCCCAACCACATAGGTTCATAGGTAGGTACTAGGCTATTGGCCCTAGGGCCTATATAAGCCTAGCCAAAAGGTACCCTGGCTTTCGCCACCCAAGAAAATTATTTTCCTGTGCCACTGTCGAGCAGAGCCACAGAAGTGATCCCAGGGGGGAATTTCTTATCTCCCATCCAATCATCAAGATTTTTCTTGAAGAGTGCTAATGAGGAGCTTTGTTTGCTATAGATAGGTAGTTTGTTCTAGAGTATGGGAAGTCTCTGGGACAGGAATTTATCCCTCCAGCATGTTCTGTTTATTGTGGTGACAAGGTTTAGGTCCCTAGAGTGTGTAGCTTGTAGGGATTGGGATTTCTTTAAGTGGAGCATGTCTAAAAGCTCTGGGTTTGACATAGCTTTGTGTGTTAGACAGAGATCGCCTCTGAGTAGGCGACATGTGACAGAGTAAAGCTGCAGTTTTTTTAGACGGTCTGCGTAGAGCATCTGTTTGAGGCCGGTAATCCTCTTTGCGAGGTATTTCTGTGGCCTTTCCAGTTGTTGTAGATGTCTTGTGAGGTACATACCAAAAGGGGCATTGTACTCTATAATGGGTCTAATGAGTGACGAGTAGAGGGGGAACAATGACCTCTTTTTTTCCTGGACGAGAAACCTTTTGTGATGAGGTGTGCCACGTAGAAGGATTTCCTGACTACTGTTGCGATGTGATTATCAAAGGAGAAACTGCTGTCCACATATGTCCCAAGGTCTCTTATTACACTTTCGGTGTTAAGTAGACTACCGCCTATGTAGTAGTTCATGGGTACAGAGTTTTTACCAAAAGGGATGACAATGCACTTTTTGGCATTGAGCTTGAGGCCATGGCTTTGACACCAGGCATCTGTCTCAGCGAGGCCGTTTTGTAGGATGTCCACATCTTTCGGAGTTTTGATTATGGCTCCTACTTTGCAGTCATCTGCAAACTTCGTTAGCCAAAGACCTTCTGTGTTAGCCTGTACTTCAGAGAAGTAGATACCAAACAGGAGAGGACCCTGGACTGAATCCTGTGGTACTCCACTTGTCACTAGTCTGTAGTTGGATTTGGAGTCTGCTACTTTCACAGTGTGGGTTCTGTCAGTGAGCCTGCTGGCAACCCATCTTGTGACATAGGGATTTATACCTAGTTTAGTGAGTTTGTCTATAATTCTAGAGTGGGGGATGGTGTCGAAAGCCTTGGCAAGATCTAGATAGGCTGTGTGAACCACCTTACCCTCATCTACGGCTTTGGTGACTGCTTCAAAGAAGTATCAGGTTTAGGAGACATGATCTGCCTTTTACAAACCCGAACCCAGGTGGGGTCCTGAGATTGGAGATTATCAATGTCATTGTTTAAGTTCCATGATGATATGTTCCATAGCCTTGCAGACCAGGCTCGTTAGGCTAATGGGGCGGTAGTTTCAAGGGTCTGTGGTGGCTCCAGAACAAGAATGAAAGGCTTCACTCCCTAGATGTGCACAGATAGCTAAGATTCTATCTGGTTTCTTGGGCCAGACTAACTATGTTTCTTTTTCATGGACTGTAAGCCAAGCAAACCAGTATCCAAACAAATTGCAAGCTTGTTTTCTGTTTCCTTCTGTTACTTTCACCATGTCAGATCCTTTTCTTTTTCCCAAGGGCTCACTGTAATGGAGCAATAGTCTCTTCTGGGGCTTTCTACAAAGGGGTAGATTCCAGAACCATCTTGTAAGCTGCTGCCTGTTCTTTTGTGCCCACACTACATAATTGATGTCTTTTATATGTAGTGAACAGCCTTCACCAGTTTAGTCCTTCCTGGTTTCTTCGACAGATGTTATTCTGTATCACTGTTGCAGTATTCTTTACTATAGGGATCGATCAGGGCAGCCCGACTTTCGGCTAGTATACTAAATCCTTATGATCTTCTATGTGCCATTGTCACAGACATATGCTAGCCACACAGGACATAGGGCATAAAAGTGATGTACAAGCACAGTTATCCAGACCTTTGTCGGCAGTTCCAATGCCATTATAGCTCATCGGTCTGAACTCCTTGTTGCAGTGCTGAATACTTAGCTGTCAGATAAGTGCCCTGTTGAGGTTGGGTTTTTTTTGTTCATAGGTTGGTACTAAGCTACCGGCCCTAGAACTTTACAAGCCTAGCCATAACAATTCCCTGGCTATTTCTTCCCACAGTATTTACTTCCCTGGACCCTTGTCTAGCAGGGCGACTGACGTGATCCCAGGGGTGAATTTTCTATCTCCCATCCAATCATCAAGGTTCCTTTTGGTCTTTTATTTATTTTGCTTACCTAGAATTCATGTTATCCAAGAAGGGAAAATGTTAGTGCAGGAGGCAGATTTCCCATAAGGAACTTCATGTACAGTGTCTCTTTTGTTTGAGTGCTTCCCATGACCGTACATCTTGTAGTATCTGTAAGGCATTTGTGCCTAAGACACCCAGAAGCTGTTTGTCTTCCCTCGCTATTTATCTTGAAAACCAATGGCTTAAACAATTAGCCCGGAGTAACGTGGCAGAATCCATTAGCCCCGAGATACTCCCTGTAGGTAAGAAGAAGACCAAGAAGTCTCCGCTGAATTCTATAGCTGTCAAGCCTCCACTGGGCATCCCTCTAGAAGCAGGTAATAGCTCCTATGATGCCACTGTCGGAGGCCAACACAAATCTGTTTCTTTGCACATCCCGTGAGGCTTTTCAGGCATCTACTCTGGACATTGAGAGGGAACTACTGTTTATTATCTCTGAGGTTCCTAGAGAGATACCGCAGTTACTGGTCAGGGAGGAGGTTCCAGGTACTCTTACTGAATTTTGCCAAGGAACCCCTCTGGTATTTGTTAGGACTAACTTCCCTTCCAGGAAAAGACAATAGAGGAAGCATGTTTTGGTCCATTTGAAGGATTCTCAAAGGGAATGGCAAGAGTTTAATCAGGGCTTGTTTTCCACTTTGATGGCCGTGAAGCCTCCTCAAGGGGTTTCAGTGCCTGCTCCAGCTTGGACCTCTGCCCCTTCTACATGGCCTAGGGAACTGGATTCCTCAGATGACAGTTCAGAATCTGATGAGAAGGTCTTGTCCTATTCTTCTCAGATGCCTTCACCTTTGGCTTATGGTTCTGATGAGGAGGCGTCTACTAGCCCCTTAAGTCTCCTTTTGAGGAATTCTACTTTGGGGACACAATTACTAGGATGATGGAATACTTATGTGTGATTCTTCTCAAGTTCCTGACATTCAGAGGAGATATTATGAGTTGCTTCAGGTGGATACTTCTAAACCATCTTCAGTTCCTCCTAAATAAATAAAAAATAAAATATTGTCTGCCTTGTTGGGCACTTTCATTGCTGCTTCCAAGTCTCCTTATTCTCAGCCTCCTGCTCCTAAGAAACCTGATGGGTTCTATAAGGCCCCTGAGGATTGTCAATTTTTATTTGTATCCTTCTGCTGATCCTGCTGTAGTGTCAGTCTTTTTTGACAAACCTCCCAATATCCTGCCCTCTTCCAAACTTTTACATTCTGATAAGGATAGTAGGGCAATGTTGAGAATTGGTAAGAAGGTTTACACTGCTTCTGCTTTGGCCTTTAGGGCTGTTTATTACCAGACCCACATGACCAGATATGCTCTGGCCTTGATTGCTCAGGCTTGTCAGGTTATTTCTGACCTCCCTGTTTCTGAAGGCAAATCTTCTGCTTTATCTATTTTAGGTTCTACTTCTCAAGTGGCTTGCCACTCTGTCAGGTGTAGCTATGATGCTTCTGATGCCTTTTCCAAGGCTGTGACTTTTGGGTCTGACATGAAGCGTTATTCTTGGTTTCATCTCCATTCTTTGCCTGAGGACATTAAGGCCAAGCTTTTGGATGTGGATAATAAACACCTTTTTGTACTGCTGCTGCTGCTGACCTGTTTAAGACTCTTCAAGAGAATTGCAAAGTTGTGCAGGACCTTAAAGATAATTTTTGTTTCGTCTATTCCTAAGTTCCAGAGAAATTATCCTTCTAAATCTGCCTTTGTCTGTAGGAAGCCCCACCAGGCCTCCAAGTTCAGGAAGGGTGGTAGGCAAGCCTCCTCTGCTAAGGACAAAGCACTGAAATAGGCACTTTTGGGCCAGACACTCTAAGAAATGTAGCTATGATGCTTTGGATGCATTTCACAGGGCAACAGCAGTGGGTACATTCTGTTGGACTTATTCCCTTTCCAAACAGTATGAAATTTGAGATCCTTAATTCCCCCTTAAATAAGGATCTTCTCCCTGAATGCCATACTGAAAGAGCTGTATAAGAAGCTGGAGGAAGAGGGTAAGACTACCCAGTTTGTAAGGCAGATTTTTTCGGTCATATGTGTCGAGGTGCTGTAGGAATTTCCCAGCCAAGACCTCACCTTTGAGCCCTTCACAAGAACCCACCAGATCTAACAAGGAGAAAAAAGAAGTACACAAAAGAGTGGCAAATGGAACCCAGAGAAAAGCCTGAGGTCCTCAATGTCAAGACTACCTGAGGGATCAGCCATGACTCAGTCTGCTTCCATTCCTAAGCCCACCTCACTCTGCATCCTCTTCCAAAAGTTGAAGGGTCTAGTCCACTTTTATGTAGAATCAAAAAGTAACCACTCAAAGCATTATAAAAGACAGACACAACCTTCAGTTTTTTTAGAGATACCTCAGCTCACATGTATTCCACCAGTTACCAGATAACAGACTGTTTTCATCCTTCAGATTCAGGGGACATGGTGGAGATGGGAGCAGTACAGAAAGTGTCCTTGGATGAGGAGGTCACAAGATTTTATTCCAGACTCTTTGTAATCCCAAGAAAAGAGGAGACCCATCTTGGATCTGTCCCCTCTAAACAAGTACCAAAATTCAAGATGGCTTATATTGCAAGGACTATTACCACTGTTCCCTAATGGACTTGAATGATGCTTTCTTCCACATCCAAATAAACAAAATGCACATAACATTTCTAAGGTTGTTGGGGGGTAGACCATTCATTGCCTTACCTTGTGGCTTGTCCCCAGTGCCCAGAGTATTGACAAAATGTTTGGCTCCATTGGTAGCTTTCTGGTGGACAAAGAACATTCATATCTTTCCTACTATCAGAGTCCTAACTGTGTGCTTTTAGTGTGGCTTTTGTTTAAAATCTGTGCCAGCCACAGTGCAATGACCTCTTACTCCTCTCCTGCAAGTGCATTTTCCTCTATACAGAGCATGATGTGCTGCTTATCATCTGCTGATGATAAAGCTTCATGTAAGAGGCATCCCACTAGTAAAAGCATCCTTGTCGCTTCTGGATAGGGGCAAACATGTTCTAACCATCTCTGGGTTACTTGTACACAAAGTATAAAGGCTAAAAGCTACCATGGGATGGTAAGGCTAGGCTGTTTGAAATCTGCATAAATCAGTATTATAGTAAGTATCTATGAATGTTTGAACAGGTCTTGAGAGTGAGATATCTAAAGGGATAACTGATGTTGTCCGTTTAGCTTTCAGCAGATTAGCACTCTGAACATGTATGACAAACAGGCACTTGTGTACCTGGTGTGTGTTTGTGGTCTTGAGAATCATCCTTCTGATCCTCTGAATCCCTCAATGTTGAACCTGGCCCACAAGTAAGGGCTGAGATGGCCCTACATGTCCTGTAACTCCAGTTCAGGCCCTTCATCTGTTTCTGCCTCCTTGCTGAATTTTAAAAATCTGTACAGACTGTAGTGGGACGTAGATGTGAGGTAGTACATTCCAGAAGTTCACTGTGGTGCAGGTGTCAGACATGACATTGGGTTTTGAGGCAATTATGCTGCCTCTGGCATGTGACTCCCTTTTGCAAAATTGAGCTTAGTTTTAGTCTGCATCCTTCATTGGTGTGATCATTGCATCCCCTTAGACATGTGAAGGGCACAGTGCTTTATTGCATGATGTTAGGTAACTGAGGCCTTCAGCTGCCTATCGATATGCTCAGTGGCTGTTACATCACTGGGGTAAGTGCATTATTTTGGCAGTGCTAAGGATAATGAGTTCTTCCCAGCCCTGAATGGCCTGCCTTTTGGTAGATTATTTTGTTTTATAAAGTCTGCTGTCGACTGGCTTTTTTTCCTTGTCTTCCCATCCTGAAAGAAGTGGTCTAACATTATCTAGCCTTTCCACTTCAGAACTGAAAGACTGGTTACTGCAGGTGGTACCAAACTTGCATCTGAGCATTTCCTACTGAAACTCCTCCACTAACTCCTCACAATGCCCCTTTCGTCTGTCTCCAGATCTCAATTGTCGCTTCAAAAATATAGATGCAGATTCCTGGAGCTGGTGTTGCTTAAAGCAATATGTTACAATTCCTTCTTCCTTTCAGTATATTTCTTGACTTAAAAGTTGCTAGTCTTATTCCAAGTGCACAAGTTAAAATAAGCAACATTTTAAAAATGTATTTTGTTTGTTTCCCTGCTGTCTCACTAGGCCTCACTTCTTCCTTTTAAAACACGAGTTAAGCTTTTTTGGTATAAGTTTACTGCGTTTTTTTTTTGTTGTTTTTTGTTTATAGTAGAATATTGTTAGACAGCTGGGAAATGTATTTTGAATTGTATAATACAGTTGTTTAACGGTGTGCCTTGACCAGTCTTTCAATGTTGATTTTTAGCTGTTTTTATGCTAAAAACTTTGAGGTTATTTATACTGATATCATGGGTAAAAATAAGGCCCCAGGATTTAAAAAAAAAAATTAGCCAATGTGAACTAGACCCCATCACAGGACATTTGCAATTTATGTGCAGTGGGCCTGGTACCAGATCATTTAAAACTGATATCTGTAAAGTTTTTTAGCACTAAAACACTGCAGGAGTTCAAAAGTAAATGAATTCTAAAGGCTCTCCTTCATGTAGCAGAGAAAAAGCTAGAAGAAGAAGAAGAGCATAGAAGGGAAAAGGGAAAGCTAGTAATAGGCCTCTGTCCTCTAAAATTCCCAGAACAGAGATTCTTCCATTTAAAGTAGTTAAGGCTACTCAGCTGTTTCATAGAAATCTCCATTGGGAGCCTTCCGTTAGGAAAGAATGGTGGTTTCTGACCCTGCTTTGAATAGGAGACTGTGGCTTTTCCTGTAAGAGAGACAGTTGTCTAAAAACTTGGATTTTCTGTTCTTCCTCTGGTTTGCTTGAGAGGTCAGCAATGGCAGTCAATTGCCCTGCTTTTCATGTACAGTGGGATCAGATATTTGAGATCCTTAGTCAAGGCTCAGATTGTATTAATTTTTCTCATGTCTCCCTCTGTATGTAGGAGGGCAGTCAGAGAAGGACCCATCCCATCCACTTCCTATGCTCCTTCCCTGGGCTTGGTTTCTGTGCGTTGAGATCTGGAGCTGAGAGTATTACCTGCATCTTCTTCATCAGTGCCAGTGATCTTGTCTCCATCAGCATTAACCCCTTTACGTCTGCTGGCATTGACATTGACCCCTTTGCTATCAAGAGCTGTTAAGCATCCTGAACTTGATTCTGCTGCCTTGGTCCAAGGATTAGCTTTCACTCACTGTGTCAGAGTCTTCATCCTTTAACCCATCTGTGCTAAAACCATACTCAGTGCTTGTCATTATATTGGCACTGGTTGTGATTGGAGCAGCATGCTTGATGCTGACTGAGTGTTAGTGAGCATCTGCCATAGCACTGACAGCCTCAGTGCTTACAGAATTGACTTCGACTTTCAATTTCTTGGAACAGATTACTAGGCAGACTACTAGGTTGATGGTTACTGGAGAGACACTGCCTACTTTAGCTCTCCCCATGATGTTCCTCACTTTAATGTCCTTTTATTCCAATGTTGCAGAATTCTACATGTGGGTTTACCCCTCTTCTTTCGTGTACGTCTGGCCAGTATTCCAAAGTTTTTCAATCCCGCAGCAGTGTGTAGGACATCTGACATGGTCAGGGAATGTGGGCCATAAAAGTGATGTCCGTACGCACCAGCCCTCAGAACTTCTCAGCCTCCAGTCAAATGCCAGGTTTTCCTGCTACTCGCTGACGTCGGATTTGAAAAATCAGATAAGTATCCTATTGGGGAAACTTTCAGTCCTTCATTTTTTTGATTTTATTGGTCGTTCTTGTCATCCATAAATGCCAAGTGTACGTGTTGCCAGCAGATTCCCCAGAAAGACACTCGCGAACAGTGCCTCTTTTGCTTGGGTAAAGAACACGATTGTGAGAACTGTCCTATTTGTCAGGCATTCGTCCCCAAAACCCTACGTAGCCACTTGCATGCTCTAAACCTATATTTAGAGAATCAACTGTTGAAACAACTAGCTGTATGGATGGAGGGCCGTTCCAGCATTCCTTCAGAACTGCCAAAGGAGAAAGCCAAACCCATGCATACTACAACTACCGCTGCACCTCTACCGTCTGTCCTTCAGCCTGTGGCCAATATCGGCCTGGCAGAGGAATTGGATCTTGCCATAAAGGATAAAGCGGGTACCTCTGAGGAAGCCACACAATCCCACATGGACGGCATGTCTGTAGAGGCATTACCGATGTCAGACTCTGACGCCGGGGCGGGGGGGGGGGCAGCATTTTCTGTAAGCCCATCAGAATCCTCCACTCCCATACAGTCTCCAGACTCTAGGCCTTCTCCTACTCGGACGCCAGCTAGGCCCCTCAAAAAGAAACAGAAAACGAAGCATATCTCTTACCCTTCTGAAAGCATGCCTGACTGTCAGGCTTTCAGCCAAAGCTTGTTCAATGTCTTTATGGCCATAAGACCTACCTCTGTAGACAGTGCTAGCATTGCCCCTCCACTGTTGAGTCCTAGGCCTCAAACCTCAGACCCTGCTAGGAGAGAAGAGGAGGATTTTTCTGATTCTTACTGTGAAGACTGTCTCTCTTACACCACCCAGATCACTTCTCTCTTGGGGTACGGTTCCTCAGAAGAAGAATCCGTAGACTCTGACTCCCCAACTAAGGATTTGACCTTTGGGGAAACAATATCTAAGATGAAAGACCACTTTAAGTGGGTATCCACTGAAATGACTGAGGTTCAAAAGAGGTACTATGACCTCATTCAGATGGACTCCCCGAGCCCTTCTGCTGTACCTCCACTCCTTCCTGCTTTTCTGGATGCCTTCTCCTCAGCATCCTTAAACCCAGATTATCAACCACCTACCCCATGCAGACCTGACAGACTCTATAAAGTGCCGAAGTCCGACAAATACCTACTTAAGTGTCCTCCAGCAGACCCAGCCATTATCTCTATATTCACAGATAAGATTTACAAACTCCTACCTACTACCACCATACTTCCCGCTGACAAAGACAGCAAGACCATGGAGCACCTGGGAAAGAAAATTTACACTTCCTCTGCTTTGCCCTTTAGGGCTCCTGATTACCAGACACCCATGGCCAAGTATACCTTATCTCTCCTGGAAAAAGCCTCCAAAGAGTTGGCTGATATTTCAGACTGAGCAGCCAAAGCATCACTGTCTTCCCTCCCTTCCCTCCTTGCCCTTACTGCCCAGGTGACCAGGCATTCAGTAAAGTGCAGCTGTGACACGGCTGAAGCCTCAGCTAGGTCAGCTGCATCAGCTTCTGCCTTAAGGATATATTCATGGATGTTCTTCGTGTTTCACTGTTGCAGTCATTACATTAGGGTAATCTGCTGGCAGGTTACCCTCAGTCGGCCTGAATAACAAAGTCTTGGGTCCTGTGTCGGTTACTGTTTCTTCCTCCATGACGTCAGGTTGTCAGGGGTATAAAACATGCAGCCGACACCATTTTAATCAGTCTTCCTTGCTGCGCGGTACCCGAAGCAGAAGCAGTTCGCAAGTGCCGGTCGGCCGACTCCTGAAATTTTCATTTTCGAGTTTCAGAACCGAAGTCTTCAACGAAAACCAAGTACTCTGTTGGGGAAACTTTTTCTTGCTCCTTACCGATGTCAGTAAAAGTTAATAATTGTATTACTTGTGGGAAGCAAATACCTCATAAGGATTTTCATTTGTACTGTATTCCTTGCCTAGGCCCTGACCACAATGTGCCTTGCTGTCGGTTTTGTGCTAAATTTAACCAACACACTGTTAAGCGTCGATATATTTTTGCTTTTAAATATTTTGGCTCAATATTTAACTATCCAGAAATGACGTCGGTTAGCAATCCAACTACCGGAATTCACAAAAAACGCAAAGAAAACGACAGAGACAGACCGTCGAGGTCCAAAACCAATGACGAAGCTTCTCCTAAGCCAGTCGCCTGTTCGCCGGTACTCAGTGAGGTGCTTTCGCAGCCCCTGATGCCCACTACTTTTGATTCGCAGGCCTCTACCGAGACCCATTCGGAGTCCAGTATGCCATGAGACTCTTCAAGTATTGAACCGGCGGATGTCTCTCCCTTAGATGGGTCCGGAGCCGCTGAGCAGGCACCGGCTTCTGAGTGTGTTTTCATATTTGTATGTTAAACCGACGCCATCATCAAAAACAAGGCCAAAACCAACATCTATGTCTAAAAAAACGACACATGAGCCACGTGTTCAGGCCCCTGTGCCTAAAAAACAAATGATCAAAATGGCTGAGGATTTAATTACCTTGATCAGGGGATCCCAACCCCCTCATGCTAAGAGGCCTAGGCAAGGCACTGATTATGAATCTTCAGATCAGGTTTCCATTTCTTCTGATTCCTCTTCTGATCAGGAATTTTCTATTCCCCCTTATGAGGACTCTGATGCAGAAGAATCCATCCCTTCTGCTTCTCCTCCTGAGGACTTTTCTTTTGGAGAAACTTTGCATACCTTTAGGGAACATTTTCATTGGGAGAGTCTGGATTTTTCAGAATCCAGAAAGAGGCTTAGGGATTTCCTTCTTCTTCCTCAGCATAGGCCTTTGGCTATACCTCCTGTTTTAGACATTGTTGATGATGTTTTCTCAGAATCCAGCATGGCTCCTGATTCCCTGCCTCTGGCTCCTAGTAAGCCAGACAGATATTACAGGGTTCCTGACTCCCACAAGTTTCTTTTCAAAAACCCTACTGCTGATCCTGAAACAATTTCTCAGGGTCCCAAGGGTGTTAAGGCTTCTACTGCTAAAAATCCTACCTCTTCTGATAGAGACTCCATGCCGCTGGATAGATGGTGTAAGAAGGTTTACACGTCTGCAACCCTGGCAATCAGGGCTTTAAACTGTCAATTTCATATGCTTAAATATCAGCAGCATGTCATGGGCTTACTTAAACAGAAAATTATGTTGATTTCTGACTGTGTGGAAAATAGAGTTACAGGATTTATTGCATTCAGCTGAACAAGTTGGAAAGCATACTTTGCAATATGGTTTTGATTCCTTGGAGGCCTCTTGCAGGGCCGCCGTAACTGGATCTGTGATAAGAAGGCATGCTTGGCTTAAGGAGCAAAATCTGCCTGATCATGTTAAAGCTAAATTGTTGGATGCTCCTTTACAACAGGACAGTCTGGTAATAAGGCAGAAGAAGTTTTGAAAAAGATGGAAGACAAAGCTAAATCTATGCAAACTGTAAAATATTTCCTACAAGTGCAGCCACCCAGGTTCAGTAGGCACTGGCCTACTAAGAATTGGTCCTTTCCAGTACCCAACAGAGCCGCTCAGAACAAACCCAGACACTCCAAAGGCTCCAGGTTTCAGTCACAAGGAACTTACAGAACAAAACAATGGTGTGCCTCCACCTACAAATCTGGAAGTAGCAAGCCCCCCACAGTAAACAGTCTCAATGACTTTCCTCTGCCATTTCCAAGCACTTATCATTTGGCAGCCCCTTTGGGGGAAAAACTAGCACTTCATGCTCAAAATTGGCATCTAATTACCCAGGACAAGTGGGTCTTAAATATAGTATCCCAGGGATACAGATTTCATTTCCACACATTGCCAATTCCAAACGGATGGCCAGATTTGCCTCCAAATCAGTGGGCAGAGGCCCAGAAACAAGTTATGTCCCTCATGGATATTGGGGCTATTCAATCAGTACCAGAAAAGGAAAAAGGACAAGGTTTTTATTCAAGACTTTTCCTGGTACCCAGAAAAGACAAATGACGGCGTCCAATTCTGGTCTTATCCATTCTAAATACCTTCCTGGACATTCCAAAATTCAAGATGTTGACTCTACAACAGTTACTGCCTATGCTAGGCAAGGATGCCTGGTTGGTAACTCTAGACTTAAAAGAGGCTTACCTGCATATCCCAATCAGGGAATCTTTCAGAAGATACCTCCGCTTCAAAGCAGGCTATTTGCATTACCAGTTTTCTGCACTGCCCTTTGGCTTATCTACTGTGCCCAGGGTCTTCACAAAGTGCCTGGCACCAGTGATTGCATTTTGCAGACAAAGAAACATTCAAATTTATCCTTATCTGGACGATTGTCTAATTCAGGCAGAAAACAAGGACACTCTTCTACAACATCTGGCGTTTGTAAAAAGGCTTCTAACATGCCTAGGGTACACCATAAACGAAAAGAAGTCACAACTGGTACCCTCTCAAATAATTACATTCCTGGGTGCAAGTTTGAGTACAACTGCCCAGATGGCTTACCTCACGCCAGACAAACAAATTCAGTTGATGACATACTTCAAACAAGTGGCCACAAAAACCCAGCTATCTGCAAGACAAATTCTGCAGGCTTTGGGGTTCATGGCTTCCTGCATTCTACTAATTCCATATGCAAGACTGCATATGAGGAATCTTCAATGGTACCTAAAAAGCTTATGGAGTCAACATTGTCACAGCCTGGAAACAATGATTCTCTCATTCCTTGCCTGCAACAGGAGTTCTATGGTGGGCAGAGGCCTGTCACCAAAACAAGGGACTGTCATTCTTTCTACCCCCTGCCACACAAACCCTGACTATAGATGCATCAGACTATGCTTGGGGGCCCATCTGGCAGGGAGATGCATTCAGGGCGAATGGATCCCAAATCAAATGCACCTACATATCAGCCAGAAAGAAATGCTAGCTGTACAGAATGCTCTGACAGCCTTCAAGGACTTTCTTCATCCAGGACAACTACTGATAAAGACAGACAACACCACAGTTATGTGGTACATAAACAAGCAGGGGGGTACGCACTCCTACCCCCTTTGCAGACTAGCCATGGCCTTGTGGAACACAGCCTTGAGTTACCAAATACATCTACAAGCTCAATTCCTGCCAGGAAAGCAAAATACTCTGGCAGACAAACTAAGCAGAAACTTTATGGACCCATACAAATGGAAACTGGATCCACAAATCTTCAGCATGTTGACACAAAGACAGGGGAGCTCAGACATAGATCTTTTTGCCTCTCCCCAAAACTATCAGTTGGACAAATTCTGCACAAGAATTCATCACAAAAAAGCTTGGAAAGTGGATGTTCTATCCTTCAGGTGGAAAAACATATCAGTCTATGCCTTTCTGCCTCTGCTCTCCAAGGTTTTACTAAAAGACAGACAGGAAAAAACGAAAATAATTCTGATTGCTCCAGACTGGCCTTGCCAACACTGGTACCCACTTCTGCACAATATGTCACACCTTCCTCCGTGGTACCTGCCTCAGACACGTCATCTACTGTCTCAGCAGAACTATCAAATTCTGCACACTCAGCTCCAAACTCTGAATCTTGCAGCATGGCTTATAAACTAATTTCACCAGTCACATCTCTCAGGAAACCTGTGATGGATGTCATCTTGGAGGCTAGAAGGCCTAGTACTAGAAAATCTTATGCTGGTAAATGGAAAAGATTCTGTGCCTGGAACCAAGCACAAGGAATAAACACAGCAATGCCCAATATTCCTCAGATTCTGCAATATTTAACTGAGAAGCTTCACAAGGGCCTATCTTTTTCTTCTATAAAAATCCATGCCTCTGCCATTTCGGCTCATTACAACACAGAGCCTCCTCTCTTTTTTCATCCCCTGCTAAAGCAGTACCTTAGAGGGGCCAGAAATTTGAGACCTTCCAGGAGAGCACCAACTCCTGCATGGGACCTCAATTTTGTACTGGAAAAACTCACCCTACCTCCTTTTGAACCAGCTGCTACTGCAGACATAAAATTTCTCTCTTGGAAGACAGCCTTTCTTTTAGCAGTCACTTCAGCTTGAAGGATTTCAGAATTACAGGCTCTCATGGCAGTGGAGCCTTTCATTATCTTTTATCCAGACAGGGTGGCCCTCAGGACCAATCCATCCTTTATGCCTAAGGTGGCATCCAGTGTGGCTCTTAATCAGACCATTCATCTGCCAACTTTTTTCCCAAATACACAGAACAAGGGGGAGCAGATTCTGCATTCATTGGATGTACACAGACAAGTAAGATTATTCTTAAACAAGACAAAGTCTCTAAGAAAGTCTGAGCAACTACTGGTGGCATTTGCTGCAAGGGCAGAGGGAAAGGCTACTTCAAAGCAGACTATTTAAAAATGGATAAGCCATTGTATTTGTTTCTGCTGCATGCACCATGGTAAACCTGTCCCCAAGGGGATCAGATCCCATTCCACCAGGGCTGCATCTACTTCTGCAGCTTTTCTCAGAGGTGTTCCTACCAGAGACATTCTAGAAGCTGCTACTTGGAGCTCAGTTCATACATTTGCCAAACATTACCATTTACCTCTCTTTTCTAAATCCAGAGCTGGCTTTGCCACTGCTGTCCTGCAGGGTCTTATAGCTGCTCCTAATGCTGTATAATTTCCATCCTCTCAACCATAGCTTTGGGATTCTACCCAAATGTAATGACTGCAACAGTGAAACAAGAAGAACATAGTACAGTTGTGTACACTTACCATAAATGTAGATGTTCGAGTGTATTCACTGTTGCAGTCCTGGTTACCCACCCGCCAGCCCCCTTTTTCTCTCTCTTATTTTACCTCTTCTTTCCTTTACTGTGCTCAAAAGCCTTTTTGGTGTGTTTGCTTTTAGTTGGAGGTATATTTTTTGTGTTCTGAATTACATGTGTGTATATATATATATATATATATTTATTTATTTATTTTTGCTCCCCATTTGGGGGGCACCTGACATTTGGGGCAAGAAAAACTGAATAAAATGGCGTCGGCTGCATGTTTTATACCCCTGACGACCTGACGTCATGGAAGAAGAGACAGCAACCGACACAGGACCCAAGACTTTGTTATTCAGGCCGACTGAGGGCAATCTGCCAGCAGATTACCCTAATGTAATGACTGCAACAGTGAATACACTCGAACATCTACATTTATGTTAAGTGTACACAACTGTACTTTATACTTACAGCCCCTGCCTGATAACTTTAGAGCAAAACTCATTGATGCACCTCTGGATAATACAGCCTTGTTTGTTGCTAAAGTAGATGAACTCTTTAAGTCCCTTCGGTAAAAAAGGAAAGAAGTGCAGGACCACAGACTCCAGCTTGTTTCACTTATACCTAAGTTTCAATGAAACTACCCTTCAAAAACTGAGTTTATTTGAAAGCATTTGCACCCCCCCCCCAACCAGGCCCAAGAAACCTACTAGGAAGCAGCCCCTTCTGGCTAGAGCTTCTCCCTTCTCCAGCCAAAGGCCACCCTTTCAGGATAGGGCGGGTAGCGTCTGACTACTTGCCAACCTTGCCTCTCCCTCCTACACCCTCTCTACCTCTTTGAGTCTATCTCTGTCAGTGCTTCCCTGTATGGTCTCACATCACCTCAGACAAATGTGTCCTGTCTATCCTCCAGAACAGTTACTTCATGACCTGGATCCATCCCCCAGAACGAAGGGGCCTTCTACAGCCCCAACATGACAACTGCACCTCTTGCAACCTGTGTTGCAAACTCTGCTGACTCAGGGCATCATCAAACCAGTGCCTCCAGCAGCAAAATAAAGGTTTCTACTCCAGAATTTTTCTGGTCCCCAGAAAGGATGGATCCTCGAGACCAATTCTAGACCTCTCCCATCTTAAACTTTTCCTAAAGGTCCCTGCCTTCAGGATGCTGAGTCTACGTACCCTCTTCCCCCTGTTACTGCCCCAAGGGTTCATGGCAACCCTAGACATAAAGGATGCTTACCTCTACATCCCCATAAAACCCACCTTCAGAAAATGCCTGAGGTTCTTAGCAGGCAGATCCCATTTTCGGTTGTCTGCCTTGCCCTTTGGGCTCTCCACTTCACCCAAGGTGTTTACAAAATGTTTGGCTCCAGTGATTGCCTGTTGTAGAACAAAGGGAATCCAAATATTCCCTTACCTAGATGACCTGCTGATTTAGGCAGACAACAATGAGACCCTCCTGTGGCACATTCATCTAGTTCTGTCCCCCTAGAGTCTCTAGGATTCCAAATATATTTCTCAAAATCACATCTGGAGCCCACTCAAGACATTGTCTTCCTGGGGTGCAGAATTTGCTCAGACCTCATGAAGGCCTACTTGCCACCACAAAAGATGGAATCCCTGAAAGAACATCTGCTTTTCATCTGTCAAGCAGCAGAACTGACAGCAAGACAGCACCTCAGACTTCTGGGTTACATGGCAGCCATCATAACCATGCTACCCTTAGCAAGACTGCACACGAGGAAGCTACAGTGGTGTCTTTGGTCAGTCTGGACCCAACACTCCCATCTCCTGGAGTACATGGTTCCCCTTCTCCCTTGCTTGAAACTAGAAATTCAGTGGTGGCTGGTACAAGTGACCAGCAACCCAGGTCTACCTCTTCAGCCATCCCTACCCACACAAGTCATGCATACAGATGCTTCAGACTTGGGCTGGGGAGCAAATCTAGACTAAACAAAGGTGCAGAGTCTGTGGCCGAAGCCACACAAACTAGAACACATCAATGTTCGGGAGATGAGGGCAATTCTTCTTGCCCTGCAAGCCTTTCTACCTCCCCTCAAGAAAGGCCCATTGAAGATGTTCACGGACAACACCACGGTCGTGTAGTATCTCAACAAAAAGGGAGGGACCAAATTTTACCTCCTTTGCAGACTGGCTCTTCTGGTTTGGGAACTGGCCAGCTCAGAGGGAGTTTCCCTTTAGGTGGTTTACACCCCATCTCTTCACAACTCCCAAGCAGACTATCTCAGCAGAACCATCACAAACAACCACGAATGGATGCTTCACAGGGATGTCTTCCTGGACCTGGTCCACCAGTGGGGTATACCTCAAATAGACCTGTTTGCCTCCTTCATCAACAGGCAACTTCCTGGCTTCTGCACCAGGATACCAGACCCGCAGGCACTGGCAACAGATGCCCTTTCAATATCTTGGAAGGGAAAATTTCTGTATGCATTCCCCCCTTCCCATTGATTCAGAAAGTCCTACTGAAAATCCAGCAGGACAGACCAAACATCTTGCTGGTGACTCCTTACTGGCTAAGACAGCATTGGTTCCCCTACTCCTTCAACTGTCCGAGGGCAATCAACACAAGTTACCCCCCCCCTCAGTGGACACAGCATAAGGGATCACTTTACCTCACCCTGTGGTTAATAGGATTCTGATCCCCTTCAAACACCAATACAACACGGATGTGGTCAATGTCCTAGGAGGCCAGGAAACCTAACACAAGAAGATCTTACCTTTCAAAGTGGAAACAGTTTTCCATATGGTGTCATAAAAGACAGTTGGACCCGCTGGCAAGCAACACCCCTCTAGTCCTGTCTTACCTGTGTGAGCTACTACAGGCAGGTCTGGCCTACTCTTCAGTTAAAGCCCACTTGTCTGCAATCTCTGCATGTCTTCCTCTGGATCCACCCCTAGCATCCAGACTCCCTGCCAAACTCTTCCTCAGGGGGGTACTCCACCTAAGACCCCCCCCCCCCAGGAAATCATCCTCTCCACTTGGGACCTTAACTGTGACCTGGAAAAACACACTCAGGCTCTTTCTGAAGCAGCAGACAAAGCCTCCCTAAAACTTTGCACATGGAAAACAGTCTTGTTAGTGGCCTTGACCTCAGCCAGGAGGGTCTCAGAGCTACAAGCTCTTATGGCTACCCCACCCGTCCTAGTTTTCTACAGTAACAGGATTACTCTCAGAACTAACCCTTCTTTTATGCCCAAGGTGGTGAATGACCTATCCTTGAACCAGGCCAAACACCTTCCTACATTCTTCTGCAGTCCTCAGGGGGACAGTGAGAGAGTACTTCATTCCTTAGATGTTTGCAGACAGCTCAGGTTTTATCTACACAAAACCAAGTCCATCAGACAAACTGACCAATTGTTTGTCTCCTTCCACCCTATAGCCCTGGTGAAGGCATTGACCAAACAGACAATCTCGGCCTGAATCTCCAGGGCCAGTACCTTCTGCTACCAACATCACGGAAAATCCCTGCAACGTATTGTGAAAGCACACTCCAGCAGGGCTATGGCCTCTTCAGGAGCCTTCTTTAGGGGGATAGATACTTCTGCTATCCTCGAAGCAGCTACTTGTTCTTCAGTTCACACCTTCACCAAGCATTACAAACTGGACCATATTTCTAGAGCCAGAGTGGGGTTTGCTAGGGCTATCCTTCATGGATTCCTGGAGATGGCCTTCAGACCACCTCCCCATCCTGAGTGAGTTTTGGCACTCAAACACATATAGAATACTTCAACATTGGAAGAGAATGGCATAGAAAAATTGTGTAAAAATCTTAACATAACCATAGATTTCCTTCTCTTCCATGTTGCATATTCCTTCCCACCCTTCTTCCCCTCCTGTTAGGTTGCATTTGCCCTTCTGGGTGGCACTGGATGGGCACTGCCCTCCTAGGACTGGCTCTGACTTGGGCTTTCAGATGTTCTTTGTGTTTCACTGTTGCAGTCATCACATTTGGGTTATCTGCCTGCAGGTAGCCCTCAGCCGGCCTGAATACCAGAGTCTTCGGATTTCTGTGTCGGATGCTGTTGCTTCTTCCCTGATGTCAGGTCGTCAGGGGTATAAAACATGTAGCCAACATTATTACATCAGTCTTTCTTGCCGTGCGGTGCCCAAAGCAGAAGCAGTTCGCAAGTGCCAGTCGTCCGTCTTCTGAAATTTTTGTTTTCGAGTTTCAGACCCCAAGTCTTCAAAAAAGATAAGTACCCTATTGGGGATCCTTTTTTTTGCTCCGACCAATGTCAGTAAAAGACAATTGCCTTACCTGTGGAAAGCAAATACCTCATAGCAATTTTCATTCTTACTGCATCCCCTGTTTAGGCCCAGACCACGACGTCCCTTGCTGTCAGTTTTGTGCCTTGTTCAACGCCCGATCTATTCGTCGTCGGGCTATTTTTGCAGCCAATTACTTTCGTACTCGACCTCCGTACTGGCTTCGTTAAGCCGTCCGACTACCGATCTTCCGAAAAAACGTAAGGATAAAGACAGAGACAGACCGCATAGGTCCAAAACTGCTGACGATGCTTCCATTAAGCTAGTCGCCAGTCCGCCGGTACTCAGTAAGGCGATTTCGCAGCCCCTGATACTCGCTATTTCAGATTCGCAGGCTGAAACCCATTCGGAGTCTGGTATGCCGTGAGATGCTTCTTCGACTATGGAACCTGCAGATGTCTCTACTTTGGATGGGTCCGGAGCCGCTGTGCAGGCACCGGTTTCTGAGGGTGTATTCAGGCCCACAGACATTCATATTAAACCAATGCCATCATTTCCATCCAGAAGTTACGAATTCCTCAGGCCAAAAACTCGCACCATGCCTAGAAAAACGACAACCAAACCTCAGGCTCAGGCCCATATGCCTCAAAAACAAATGCTTAGAATGGCTGAAGACCTCATTACCTTAATTAGGGGAAGCCAGCCTTCCCCCTCTAAGAGACCTAGAACTGATTTTCTTTCTGATTCTTCTGATTAGGAATCTGATATTTCTGCTCCTTCTGATTACCAGGATTTGCCCTTATCTACTTATGAGGATTCTGATGCAGAGGATTCCATTCCCTCTACTTCCCCTCCGGAAGATTTTTCTTTCGGTGAAACCTTGCATACTCTTAGGGAGCATTTCCACTGGGAAAGCCAGGATTACTCTTGAGTCCAAAAAGAGACTTAGGGAATTCTTATTCCTGCCTCAATACAGGCCTTTAGCTATCTTTCCTGTTATGGACATTGTAGATGATGCTTTCTTGGAATCTAGCCTTACCTCAGACACTTTGCCTCCAGCTCCCAGAAAACCTGACATGTACTACAGAGTACCCGACTCTCACAAGTTCCTCTTCAACAATCCTTCTGCGGATCCAGAGACCATTTCCCAAGGACCAAAAGGCATTAAGGCTACTGCTGCCAAAAATCCTCCCCCTTCTGATAGAGATTCTAGCGCCTTAGACAGATGGGGTAAAAAGGTATACACTTCTGCCACTTTGGCTATTAGGGCTTTAAATTGCTAGTTTCATATGTTAAAGTATCAGCAACATATTATGGGACTACTTAAACAGAAAATTATGTTGATTCCTGACTGTGCTAAACACAAAGAATTGCAAGATTTAATGCATTCTGCAGAACAAGTTTGTAAACATACTTTGCAATGTGGTTTTGATGCTTTAGAAGCATCTTGCAGGGCTGCTGTCACTGGGTCTGTACTTAGAAGGCATGCTTGGGTTAAGGAATAAAACTTGCCAGATCATGTTAAAGCTAAATTACTGGATGCTCCCTTAAACCAAGACCACCTTTTTGGTAATAAAGCAGAAGTCCTCAAAAGGATGGAGGAAAAAGTTAAATCTATGCAAACTGTTAAAGATTTCCTACAAGTACAGCCTCCCAGATTCAGTAGGCATTGGCCTTCAAAGAACTTGTCCTTTCCAGTCCCTTCCAGACTTTCTCAGTCCAAACCCAGGAACAGCAGACCACCTAGGATACAGTCTCAGGCTATGCACAGATCTAAGCAGTGGGGGGCACCCACTTACAAAGTAGGGAATAGTAAGCCACCCACCTACGGAAAAATGGCACAATGACTTAACCTTAACCCTTCCAAGTCCTGCTCAACTACCTGCTCCCTTAGGAGGAAACTCACCCTGCATGCAAAAAACTGGGAGCTCATTACCCAGGACAAATGGGTTTTGAAAATAGTTTCCCAAGGATACAGATTCCAGTTCCACACACTACCAACCCAAAATGGTTGGCCAGACCTACCCCCAAATCAATGGGAGGAGGCCCAACAGCAGGTTCTCTCTCTTCTCAGTATCAGGGCTATTCAGCATCTCCCAGCAGAACAAAGGGGACAAGGTTTTTATTCAAGGCTTTTTCTGGTACCCAGAAAAGACAACTCCTGGTGTCCTGTCCTTGACCTGTCTATTCTCAACACCTTTCTGGTGGTTCCAAAATTCAAAATGCTAACTCTTCAACAGCTTCTTCCTATGCTAGCCAATGATGCCTAGCTGGCAAACCTAGACTTAAAGGAAGCTTACCTGCACATCCCAATAAGAGGATCCTGCAGACAATACCTACACTTCAGGGCAGGCTCCATGCACTTTCAGTTCTTTGCTCTTCCCTGTAGCTTATCTGCTGTGCCCAGGGTTTTCACAAGGTGTCTAGCTCCAGCCATTGCATTTTGCAGGCAGAAAAATATTCAAATTTACCCATACTTGGACGATTGTCTTATTCAGGCAGAAAGCCAGGACTTGCTGTTACAAGATCTGCCATTAGTAAAGAAACTTCTAACCTCACTGGGGGTATACCATCAACGAAAGGAAATCTCACCTAGTACTCTGCCAACAGATTGTATTCCTGGGAGCAAGCTTGAACACAACTTCCCAGATGGCATTCCTCACTCCGGAGAAACAAGTTTATTTGACAGCCTACTTCAAACTGTTGGCCACAACACCCCAGCTATCTGCAAGGAAAATACTGCAAGCTCTGGGGTTCATGGCCTCTTGCATTCTACTAATTCCATATGCAAGACTGCATATGAGGAAACTCCAGTGGTATCTAAAAAGGGTCTATATCATATATTCGAAATTCCAAAATATCGAACACCATAAGTCTGAACTTGACATTTCGAATATTGATAACATTGAACGCTCAGAATAGCGAATGTTTTCCCAGGGGAAAAATTTGCTGTTCTGAGAAACATACACACAACACAAGCACACCAAGATAAATAAACCGCACACATGCAGTTAACAAAACCCAACCCTACACTACACCATACATACATTACTAACTATCCACTTACCTTAACCTGCACCCTAACCCTAAGGTCCGTAACTCTCGCACCACAGTGGAGGAAATAGCGAAGCCACGGAATGGCCCACCAAAATCTTGCCATAGGTAAGATTTCGATGTTCCGGGGCTTTGCAATTTTCATCCTTCGATGTTGTGGTTTCGATATTATAACTTTCAAAGTTTTACATCTTTGAAGTTATAATATAGACCCTCTAAAAAAGCCTATGGTGTCAACATTCTCAGAATCTGGAAACAATGATTTCTATCATTCCTTGTATGAAGACAGAGTTCCTTTGGTGAGCAGAGGCCTGCTACCACAACAAGAGACTCCCTTTCACTCTACCCCCTGCCGCCAAAACCCTAACAACAGATGCATTGGACTATGCATGGGAGGCTCACATGGTAGGGCAGTGCATTCAGGGCAAATGGAACCTGAGACAGATGCACCTGCATATCAATCAAAAAGAAATGTTAGCTGTACAGAATGCTCTGACAGCCTCTAAAGACCGTATGCTTCCAGGACAACTGTTGGTAAAGACAGACAACACCACAGTTATGTGGTACATAAACAAGCAGGGGGGAACCCTCTCGTACCCTCGCTGCAGGCTAGCCATGGCCCCTGTGGAACACAGCCTTGAGCTACCAAGTGCACCTACAAGCACAGTTCCTGCCGGGCAAACTAAATTCACTGGCAGACGACTTAAGCAGAAATCTCATGGACCCACATAAATGGAAACTAGAACCCAAAATATTCAACCTCTTGAGGAACAAATGGGGGACTCCAGAGGTAGACCTGTTTGCCTCCCCTCAGAACTACCAATTGAACAAATTCTGCACAAGAACTCCCCACAGTCAAGCTTGGAAAGTGGATGCCCTGTTCTTTACCTGGGAAAGCCTCTCGGTTTATGCCTTTCCCCCTCTGCCTCTCCTCTCGAAAGGTTCTACTAAAGATCAAACAGGACAAGCCAAGGACAATACTGATTGCACCAGACTGGCCACACCAGCACTGGTGTACCCCCTCTTGCGCAGTATGACACTGCTACAACCATGGCACCTGCCTCAGACCCCTTCCATGCTGTCCCAGCAGGTGGGCCAGATTCTGCACCCTCAGCTTTAAACCCTGAACCTTGCAGCCTGGCTAATTCCTTGAGCTCTCCTATAGCATCCCTCAGTAAGCAGGTGCTGGATGTCATTCTGGAGGCATAGTACCAGAAAATCCTATGCTGAAAAGTGGAAAAGATACTGTTCCTGGAGCCAGGCTCAGGGGATGGCCACAACAATGCCCAGCTTACCTCATATTCTAGAGTACTTAACAGAAATGCTCCACAAGGGCCTATCCTTCTCATCAATTAAACGTCATGCCTCTGCCATTTCAGCACATTATAATACTAAGCCACCACTCTTCTCTCACCCCTTGCTAAAACAATTCCTTAGAGGGGCCAAACATTTAAGACCCCCCAGGAGAGCTCCCACTCCAGCCTGGGACCTTAACTTTGTATTGGAAAAGTTCACTCTTCCCCCCTTTGAGCCAGCTGCAACAGCAGAGTTGAAATTCCTTTCTTGGAAAACAGCCTTCCTTCTAGCCATCACTTCAGCAAGAAGCGTGTCTGAATTACAGGCCCTCATGGCAGTGGAACCCTTCATTATCTTCCATGCGGACAGGGTTTCCCTCAGGACTAATCCTTCCTTTTTGCCCAAAGTGGTGTCTAATGTGGCCCTAAATCAGTCCATTCATTTGCCTACTTTTTTCCTAATCCACAAAACAAAGGGGAACAAATACTGCACTCTCTGGATGTACACAAACTACTTAGATTCTATTTGGACAGGACTAAGCCTCTCAGAAAAATTTGAAGAGCTGCTAGTTGGCTTTGCTGCAGGGGCAGAAGGGAAGGCCATTAAAGCAAATAATTTCAAAATGGATAGCCCATTGCATTCATTTCTGCTACAAGCACCATGGAAAACCTACCCCACAGGGAATAAGATCACATTCCACCAGGGCTGCATCTACCTCTGCAGCATTTCTCAGAGGAGTCCCTACCAGGGACATCCTAGAAGCTGCTACCTGGAGCTCTGTACATACCTTCACCAAGCATTACCACATGTCTATCCTTTCTAAATCCAGAGCTGGATTTGCCACTGCAGTCTTGCAGGGCTTAATAGCTGGCCCTAATGCTCTTTAACGTCCTCCTCCCTTCTTTAGCTTTGGGAATCAACCCAAATGTGATGACTGCAGCAGTGAAGCACAAAGACCATAGTACAGTTGTGTACACTTACCATAAATGTAGAGGTTCGAGTAGTCCTGGTTACCCTCCCTCCAGCCCCCTGACTTCTCTTGGCTCTATCTTTCCTTCTTTTTGGTATATTTATTTTTTCTTGTGTATTTGCTGTTTGATGGGGGTGTACCATACCATATAATTGCTTCCTATTGTGGGGGCACCTGACATCTGGGACAAGAAAAACTGATGTAATGGCATCGGCTGCATGTTTTATACCCCTGACGACCTGACATCAGGGAAGAAGCGACAGCATCCGATACAGAAATCTGAAGACTCTGGTATTCAGGCCGGCTGAGGGCTCCCTGCAGGCAGATAACCCAAATGTGATGGTTGCAACAGCGAATACACTCAAACTTTATGGTAAGTGTACACAACTTTACTTTCTGAGGGCTGGTGCGTGCAGACGTCACTTTTATGGCCCATGTTCCCTGAGCCACGTCAGACGTCCTACGCACCACTGAGGGACTGAAAAACTTTGGAATACTGGCCGGACGTACACAAACGAAGAGGGGTAAATCCACATGTAGAGTACTGCAACATGGAAGAGAAGGACATCTATGGTTATGGTAAGATTTTACACAACTTTTCTATCCTTGGGTCATACATCGACATTCCAGAGAGGGAGAGGGAGGGTGAGTCTGTTCCAAAAGGTCCTCAGTGACCTCATCCATTAGGAGAAGACTTTTCCTCAGGGCACTCAACTGAGTCCACTCTGAGTATTCCTAGGAAGAGGAGTTACAAGAGGAGACACTTGCACTCTCCACCAAAGACCCCACCTCAGATATGGATCTCAGATAGGTGGGTTCACAACAGTCCTTTGCAGAGGACACTTTGTTTGTGGAAATCCTAGAATTAATGAGCCAGAGGGGATATTCGTCTGTAGATCTTCCTCACCTGATGTGTCGATATGTCTGAGTGTTTTCAGACTATATCCATATTAGATTATCCATTCAGCAGACTGTTTGATGTACTTGGTCGTGGGAAGGGCTTGGTGAAAATCCTGTGTGGCTGAGCCTTTACCTATGAAACTGGACAAGATCCTCTGCCGCCTAAGAACGGATTTCCTTAGAACCACCTGTGGATTCTGTCATGGTAGTGGCATTTACAAAACAGGAGCCCAGTGATGGGAGCCCAGCAGTGTATCTGCCATAAAGATTTTGGCAATGGACCACATCGGAAAGCACACTTTTGCATCAGGCACATTTGCTATGAGGACTCTTAAACTACCTAACTCATATGAGTTGTTTCCTGTGAGAGCTTGAGTGAAAAACCCTAACCTCAAAAAAACAGTTGTCTTGTAGAGTTTCATCATCAGAGTCAAAGCCATGTGGAGCATGCCATCTCTAGCCATGAGGCTCATTCATTATGCATCAGATGAAGCAAACAGATATGCTGGGATATGCATAACTGTTAGGAGACAGGCCTGGCTCAACTTGTGTAGATTTGCTGAGAACTTCAAGGCGTTCTTTGCTAATATGTCCTGTGATAGACCAGCTCTTTTTGGACCAAAGATAAGGGAGAGGTTGCTCAAGAGTGAGTAAAAAGACAAAACTCTTTCTGCTGTTGGCATCAAGTTCACTGCCCCACAGAGGTCATTTTCTAGGCATCAAAAAGTTTCTAAGAATTTGTGGTACCTTAAATCCCTAGTTTAAATTTTTGAACAATGTTTGAATACCACATACAAGGCAGAGGTGGACTGCAAAATCATCCATAGCCTTTGACTGGGAATCAGCCGCATCACCCTTGAGGGCTTGCTAGGCTGTTCCACTCTGGTGGCAGTCAGGGGGATCAACTATCACAGCATCTACAAGAATAGCTGGCCATCACACAGGGCATGTAGATAAGGGATGTAATATCCGGAGTCTGTATAAGCTCTTTATGGAAAGCATTGTAAGAGAGTCACCCACTTCCAAACTCTCATGGCTTCCCAACAGATGGAGCTAGGGCCTAGATTCCCCATTTGTTGATAAATCACACTACCGTCTGTTTGAATTGCCACTGCACTCTGGGGACCTTTTATTCTGCTACCAGGTATATTGTTCTGTTAAAAATGGGGTGTCAGAGTTAGAGAGCCATCCACAAGTTCCCATTAGACTAGAAAGGGTCCAGGGTTAATGCCAGATTCTTTTTAGTTCCCAGAAGACCATGGAACTCAGAATAAGTTTACATTTCAACAACCTAAATCTGCATCTAATAAAAATTAAATTCCAGGTGGTCATGTTGCAGATGATCCTTCCTTGCCTACAGGAGGGTGAGTGAATATGCTCCATGGACTTCCAGGATGCCTGTCCCCATATAAAGCTAGCCAGTGTTTCCAGGATGTTCTTGCAGTTCTGGATAAGAGCTACTCATTACCAGTTCAGTGCATTGCCATTTGGTCTCGCAAAAGCCTCCCATGTTTACCAAGGGCATGGCAGCAATAGTAGCTCACATGAGACTGAGATGATTCCGAATCTTTCCATTTCTGAACTACTGGTTCTCTATTGCAGAGAATTCAGTAGTAAAGACAAGAGACTGCTTACTTCAACTTTGTCTGTCCTCATGAATATCCAAACCCTACAAATGAGCTGGACAAAGCCTTCATTCCTACTCTGTCACTAAATTATGGAATGCTCTGCCTTCCTCCATCACTCAGCTGGATTCTCTAAATAGCTTTAAATCTGAACTTAAAACCCACTATCTCAAAAGTCGTAACTGCCCTTGCAACCTCTTGGCTAAACCACCCAGAATACGCAACTGTGTCTCTGCCCTGTTAACTTACTTTTTTTACTCTAATTTCTAACTACTAATTTTGCCTACTTTCACACTTCCTGTAACAGACCTTTTGCTATAATTGATATATTTTCCTATAGTATTTCTCTACAGTTTAATTCTGTTCTGCACAATGTGACCCTGTTGTGTATCTGCAAATGTACTTTCAATTTTTCTGTATTTGTTATTTGTATTTCTTATTAATATTACAGATGTATGCATTCTATGTTGGAGCTTTGTACTTTATTTTTGTAACTTGTATCTCCTTTGTATAATATCATAGATGTATGAATTTTTTTCTTGGAGCTTTACTCCCGGGCCTCCACTGAAAATGGGTTCCCAACCCAGTGGACTTTTCTGGTCAATAAATGTCAGTAAGTAATTAAATATCACTGAACATGGTCAAGTCCCAGTTGGAGCTGTCAGAAAATCTTATATTCGTAGGCTTACACCTGGACACCATTCGAAAGTTAGTCAAGTTACCAGAGGACAGACTAATTTCCTTACATTCTGCAGTCAATCTTCTGCAATGCCATCCTGCACCAACAGCTGCTTTAATTTTCAAAGTGTTAGGGTTCTTGGCAGTTACCATTCATTGGTTCCCATTTGCAAGGGTTCGTATGAAAGTTCTGCAGTGGACCTTCTATGCTCAGAGGTCTTGACTGGAGAATGCCATGGATCAAATCTTTCCTTTGCTCAAAGCTTGCCAATCACATATGCAGTAGTGGCTACATGTACCAAATTTGAACAGAGTATTTACTGTCCCCATCCTCTATCCAAAGCGGCAGTCACCACAGATGCATCAACCCTGTGAAAAGCTCTGTTGACTACCTCTTGAACCAACGGCTTGTAATCTCTAGATTCAGGTTGCCCTTTGAGACTACCATGCTCCATAGTATTCTGTCATGAAAAAAAATTATCTAATTACTGTAATGATAGATGTCCTTCTGTTCCTATGTTGCAGTATTCTTACTGTCGGATTTCCCGCCTCAGATGACCCGACATCAGCTCCTATACAAAAGCTTAAGCCTGGTTGCTGTAGTTGCGTGGGACATCACACGTAGGGCCATAAACCAGGGACCTTAAATGTGATGTCTGCATGCACAGACCTCAGAACTTTTCAGCCGCAGATGATGTCACATTGTTCCCTTTGCTCCTACTCTAGATGACTTCTAAAAAGTTAAATACCTCGTTGAGGAAACCTTACATTCTTTTTACTTGAGCTTGGTTAGCTGTAGTTTATATTAGCCAATGTCAGCTATAAAGGGCAAATGCCATTGCGGGCGTCAGATACAGCATAAGGATACCCATGATCATTGAGTCTTTTGTCTTGGGAAGGAACCCAATCATACTGCGTGTTCCATTTGCCAACCTTTCGTACCAAAGACCCTCGGCAGCCGTCTGACCACACTAAATTTATATTTAGAGAACCAATGTCTCAAAAAGCTTGCGCTTAGGATGGACCCCGAATCAGCCACTCCGACTGAACCACTGCTGAAAAAAGCCAAAGTTTCCAGGCCTACTTCCGTTGCCTCTCCGCCATCGGACGTTCCACCAGCTTCCGATATAGGAGTTGAGGAATGTCCAACAGAACCGACTACTTCGACAGCTCCCACCGAGGAAGCCGCTTCAGAAGTTGCGGCCTGCACATCCACGGAAATAGCCCAGACATCAATTACTACCATCGTTGAAGGGGAACCAGAAACAGTCGGACAGCCTTCGGAGACTCCTTTGCCTGAGACTCAAGCTTCTGAACCTAGGCCTTCTCCCAAACCTACACCTACTAAACATAAACAGAAAACTAAACATCTGACTCATACCCCAGAAGGAGTCCCTGACTGGCAGTCTTTAACTAATTCTCTGATGGAGGCTTTTATGGCCCTTAGGCCTACATGCTCCACTTCCACCACTATACCTGTGCTCACCCCAAGGCCTGCCTCAGCCATTTCTCTGTCCTTGCAGACTACCCAAGAAGGAGAGGAGATACTAGAACCTTACTACTCTTCCTCTGAAGAGTGCATTTCTTATACATCCGAGATTGCCTCTCCTTTAGAATATTATTCACCAGAAGAGGAATCTATTGAAGGGGACTCTCCACCAGAGGACATTACCTTTGGTGAAACAATAATTAAGATGAAAGAGTACTTTAAATGGGACACTACCCAGATGACTGACACCCAGAGGAGGTATTTTGAACTCCTTCAAGTGGAGCCTCCCTTCCCATCAGCCATTCCACCAGTCTTACCCACCTATCTGGATGCTTTTACCTCTGCATCCAAAAACCCAGACTCTCAACCACCTGCACCTAAAAGACTAGACAGGTTTTATAAGGTCCCTGATGACCAAATATTCTTAGTTAAACCCCCCCCCCCCCTTGGCAGACCCTGCGTCATTGCTGTCTCTCCAGACAAGCAATCCAGACAAATTCCATCTTCATCTCTTTTACCTACTAATAAAGACAGCAAAACGTAAAACCATGGACAGGATTGGTAAAAAAGTGTACACCTCTTCCACCCTGGCCTTCCATGCCATTAATTACCAGACACACATGGTAAAATATGTGCTGGACCTTGTCTCTCAAGCAACTAACCTCCTGGCGGCCACACCTGACTGCCCTACCAAAGCAAACATAGCATCTAAATTGTCTCTGGCTTCACAGGTAGCCAGACATTCAATTAGGTGCAGTTATGATGCTGCAGAGGCCTCTGCTAGGTCAGCAGCTTCTGCTTCTGTCCTCCACACATACTCCTGGCTGCGCCTACAACCTCTGCCTGAAATTTTTAAAACTAAGATTATGGATGCCCCCTTAGACCATAACCTTTTGTTTGGAAAACAGTCTGCAGAGATTTTTAAAAATCTGCAGGAGAATAGCAAGGAACTGCAGGACATCAACCATCTGCTGGTGTCCCCTATTCCAAACTATTATAGGAACTACCCTGCGAAAACCTAATTTGTCAGGAAATCCCTTTCTCTTGTACCCCTTCATCCTCCAGGCACAGGAGGGGACCCAGAAGGCAAACATTCTCCAGACCTGGCACCTCTCAGCCAAGTCCTAGATAGTCCTTTCAGGATAGAAATGCACCCAACAATGGGTGACTGCCTTGCCCATCTGCCTTTGTCAGCCCACGTATCCCACTGTTTGCCCGTATGGAAAACCATCACTTCAGACCAATGGGTACTGAGTATCATCCAAAACGGATACTTCCTTTCCTGGAGGGAAAAGCCCATCCCAAGACCCATTCCTTTTCCCCAAAAAAACATATTCACTTTCTGCCACAAATTCTTCAAGACCTCCAAAAACTAGGAACACTAGAACCTGTTCCTCCTGGTCAGGAAGGAAAAGGATTTTACTCAAGACACTTTCTGGTCCCCAAAAAAGATGGTCCTTGGAGACCTATACTGGATCTATCCTTCCTGAACCTATTTCTAGAAGTGCCTTCTTTCAAAATGCTCTCCCTCCCAACCCTACTCCCTCTTATCACAGACCAGGCCTTCATAGCCACTCTGGATTTAAAGGAGGCTTACCACCATATCCCCATAAAACCCTCCAACAGAAGCTTTCTACGTTTCTCTGGACCATGCTCTCACTTTCAGTTTACAGCCTTGCCCTTTGGTTTGTCTACAGCACCCAGAGTGTTCACAAAATGCTTAGCCCCAGCCATTGGTTACTGCAGGACCCAAGGTATATAACTCTACCCCTACCTAGACAACATTATCCTTCTAGCAGAGACAGAATCCTTTCTCAGGGACCACCTCAGGTTCGCCACCACCCTTCGTCAAAACCTGGGCTTCACCCTCAATTTCAACAAATCCTCCTTGCTCCCTCAGCAAGACAAAATTTTTTTGGGCTGCAGGATCAGGACAGATGTAATGTGGGCCTATCTCCCATAGGAGAAGGTCCACTCCCTCTCCACTCACTTTCAAAACCTCTTACTGGAATCCCAGATTTCTGCCAGACAATTCCTGCAACTCCTGGCCTTATGGCAGTCACCATTCCCACACTTCCCTTGGCAAGAATGCATATGAGGAAGTTCCAGTGGTACCTCAAGAATGTGCAGTCACAACACCTACACTCTTTAGAGAAGCAAATCCCCTTTCTGCCCTACCTCAAATCAGAGCTAAGGTGGTGGATTCAACAAACCCATCTCAACCCGGGAATGCCTCTACAAATTCCCTCACCAAACCAGGTCGTCTTCACAGATGCTTCAGACCTAGGGTGGGGTGCCACCTGCAAGGACTTCAGAGTTCAAGAAAATTGGAGTCGTGCCCTTCAAAAGAAACATATCAGTGTCAGGGAGATGACTGCTGTTCTCCTAGCCCTAGAGGCTTTCCTTCCTACCCTCAACCCAGGACCCCTTTTAATATTCACAGACAGCACCACAGTCATGTGGTACTTCAAGAAACAAGGAGGAACCAAAGCCTACCTCCTTTGCAGAATAATCCTACACATCTGAGAGATCACCTCCAGGCACAACCTGTCCCTGCAGGCCTCATACATACCCTCTCAGGACAACAAACAGACAGATCTTCTAAGTAGAACATCTTCTCTACAGCACGAGTGGATGCTGAACAGGGAAACCTTTCTAGACATTGTCCATCAGTGGGGCACTCCTCAAGTGGATCTGTTTGCCTCCCCCCAGAACAGACAGTTGACCATTTTCTGCACCAAGGATCACGTCCCAGTAGCCTGGAGAGTAGATGCCTTCAGCATTCCTTGGAAGGGACTGTTCCTTTACACCTCTCCCCCTTCCTTCAAATTCAAAAAGTCCTACTGAAAATCCGGAAAGATAAACCAAAAATCTTGTTGGTGACCCCCTACTGGCCAAGGCAGCACTGGTTCCCCGTACTTCACTCACTAGCCAAGGGCAATCACCACAAGTTACCCCACAAGGTGGACCTTCTCACACAACAAAAGGGAACCCTAATCCATTCTCACCTACAGATGTTAGCACTAACACTCTGGGTGATAAACTTCTAATCCCTTTTAGACACCACTCTTCAGAGGACGTGCTTACAGTCCTGAGGGAGGCCAGGAAACCTGCTACTAGAAAAATCATACTTATCAAAATGGGAGAGATTCTCAAAATGGTGTCTAAAGACAGGGATCCCAGTCAGGCTGACCCTTCCCTAGTCCTTACTTATGCGTGTAAACTCATTAAAGATGCCCTTTCTTACTCCTCAGTGAAAGTACATCTTTCAGCCATGTCTACTGCCTGCCTGCCTCTAGATCCCCCCTTACTATCCAGGCTAGATGTTAAACTTTTCCTGAGAGTGGTCTTACACATCAGGCCACCTAGAAAACCCATCCCGCCACCTTGGGATCTAAACTTTGTCCCAGAGAAACTAACACTTAACCTCTTTGAACCAGCTAGCAGTGCTACTCTACAACTCCGTACATGGAAAACTGTACTGTTGGTCATCATCACTTCTCCTAGGAGGGTGTCAGAGTTACAGACACTAATGGCCTGCACCCCCTACACTGTATTCCACAAGGACAAGGTGACCTTACGCATTAACCCTTCCTTTATGCCTAAAGTGGTAAACGAGCTGTCCTTAAATCAATCTATTTCACCTGCCTACCTTCTTCCCCTCTCCATCTAACAAGAGTGAGAGGTTTCTTCATTCCCTGGATGTGCACAGATGACTTGGATTCTAATTAGACAAAACTAAACCATTCAGAAAATATGAACAACTTTTTGCCTCCTTCCACCCCAGGGCTTTGGGCAAGGCAGTTTCCAAGCAAACTATTTCAGGATGGATCAGAAAATCCATTTATTTCTGTTACTCATGGTAAACCTTAGCACCAGGGGGTAAGAGCTCATTCCACTAGAGGAATGGGTACTTCTAAAGCCTTCATCAAAGGGTTGGACACAGCTTCCATTTTAGAAGCTGCCCCCTGGTCCACTATCCACACCTTCACCAAACACTACAGACTAGATCAAGTCTCCAGAGAGAGTGCAGGCTTTGCTAGGACAATCCTGCATGGGTTTCTGGAATCTTCCACCTCTACCGCCACCTTTACCTCTAACTAGCTGTGGTACTCTCCCACAGTAAGAATACTGCAGCATAGGAATAGAAGGACATAGAATAGTTATGTAAAATCTTTCCATAACCGTAGATGTCCTTCTCTTCCATGTTGAAGTATCCCATCCCTCCCACCTTCCCCCTGCATTACATTGGACTACTAACCTAGCTTCTAGCTTCTAGGAACCTCTGCCCTTAACCTAGAGCAAGTAGCCAGCATATGACACTTGACTCTTCTAGCTGACAATCACTTATTCCTCTCTTAAGACTGTCTGTCTGGCCTTCATGTTCTGAGGTCTGTGAGTGTAGACGTCACATTTAAGGTCCCTGGTTTATGGCCCTATGTGTAATGTCCCATGCAACTACAGCAGCCAGGCTTAAGCTTTTGTATAGGAGCCGACGTCAGGTTGCCTGAGGCGGGAAATCCCACAGTAAGAATACTGCAACATGGAAGAGAAGGACATCTATGGCTATGGTAAGCTTTTACACAATTATTCTATTTTCAGTATCCATGTCTGTCCACTTCGACATACCTTCCCTCCTTTCTTCCTTCCAAATTATCAGCTTTATTTCCTTCCTGATAGGTGTTGTTAAAGGTATATCCCCGTATGAGCTACAGTGATTCTGAGCTTTAGTCTGGAAAACTTTGTCTGGAGTAGAGAAGGAATAGAGAGGTATTGTGTGAGTTAAGAGAGAAGCTTGAGCTTTCAACTGGTCCTTCAGTTTTGAAGTAGATTGACATGAATGGATAATGAAGATCTATCAATATGTTAAACACATAACTTGTTTTGAGAAGAAGGAGGTGGAGGAGACCTGAGACATCCTTTTATTGATGTCATTTCTGTTGCTTGCAGGCAGCCTGTGACTGGTTCATCCATGCCTAAGAAGGTGGAGTGTTTGAATAGTCTACTTATGATGGGTCCTTTTTCTCCTGATTAGATATCATAAGGCTGTCTCCTATAACTCCTTAGTCCAGAGAAAATTTTAGATATTGCATTCTTTGGCCATCTTCTGGTGAAGGAGTCCAAAACCACTATTATACTTGGCTAGAAGGTATACTATTTTGCAACATTAGGACTGAGGGCATTCATTTACTTATTTCACTTGTCCTATTCATACGTAGTAGTGAAGGTTCCTACCTTATCTGAGCCTGACAGTAATCTAGGTAGTGGAGAAAAGTCCTTATATAGCTTTTTGAAGTTTCATATTACCTTCCACATGTTAGATGCCTTAGATGTTTTGGCTAGGGAAGCTGCTGTTGGAACCCACCTTATACAGAATCACTTAGGTGTCTTAATTTCATGAGATTATTCCAGGGTATTGACATGTATGGGGAACCCTGGTGACCATACAGTTTAGGATTTGAAGCTCTTAATGCCATATCCCCGGTTCAGTTCACAGTCAGGGAATTTCAGTGTGGATAGGGTTTGGCATAATGGTTGAGGTGTTTACCTAACAGGCAGAAGATGCAGGATTTTATTCTCAACTTTGAGGCAAATTGGCTAGGCTTAAGATGACCCACAAGGCAACTAGCCTAGACTCCTACCTCTCAACTGTACAGATTTTTGCAGAATGTCAGATTTTTGCTTCATATTTTTGGTCAGTTTTTCATAAAATTGTGGTTTTCTGGCAAATTAGTAGTAAATCATTAAAGACTGAAGTTAGAAAATAATAACAGACATTTGAGTTTGACTTCTAACCCTTCAGAAAATTCATGCTAATGCAAAACCTGTTATTCTATGAACTTTCTGTTTGCAAGAGCAATATTTAAAAACTGTCCCTGTTTTGGGGCCTTTGTCCCACTTTTATTCATGGCTTTGGTCCAGATTTCTTCCTCTAAGAGTTTGAGAGGTAAGAGTCTAGTACTTACCTATAGAGGGTTAGGGGTTGGCATAGTGATTAAGGTGTTTACTTCACAGAAATAAGGTGCAATGCTTGATTCTCACCATTTGAAAAGGAATTAGCTAAGTGTAGAATGGCTTGCAAGGGCAGCTAGCATAGCACTTACCTGTGAACCCTATGAACCCAATTTCCATTGGGGATTCTTTCTAGAGAAACCTATTGGAAATCGGATGATCTTTAGAGGTGGAGTAAGGCCTTGTCTTGGCTGGCTTCATGGATGATGGAAACTTTTGCTAAACCTTTCCAAACCCTTAATAGGAAGAGGGCCTTGTCTCTGCTGGCTTCACAGATGAAGATGACTTCTGCTAAACCTTTCCAAACCCTCAATAGGAAGAGGGCACTTTGTCATCTGATGTTTCCTAAGCATCAGACGTTTGTTTCCCCAGTCAGAGTTCCCTTTGACATTTGCCAAAGGGCTGTTGTCTAGCCTTGACTACTTTGAAAGTTCGGTGCCTACAGTCTGTTTTGGAGAGCCTTGACCCAGGACAGATTGGTCCAGAACATCTCAAGGAAAGGCCATGGTCTAAAGCTGCTCAGATCTCCCCCTGGCTCATTCTCCATTGGCAGACCAGAATTAGATCAGAGAATCCAATAAGAAGTAGCCCATCCTCAGTAAACAGCAGGATATGTGTCATAGGCATCGGGCCACAGAGCATGTGGAACTGCATCGGAGATTTCTTCATCATCACATACACTTGATGCTTTTGATCTCCCACCTCTCCTAGTTCTTCCTTGTCATGCATTTAAATTTGGACAAGCTGAACAGCATCCCAATGTATATCATCAATAATTTAGTTTTTTTTTTTTTTTTTTTTTTTTGATAAAACTGCTCTCTCACATCATTATAATGTCCAGCAGTCAGGTGACTCCTGTTGCTTTCTTGTTTCTTTTCTCCAGTTGTGATGCATCTTTTCAGACATCTTTGCCTTGTGATCTGTGTACAGGCCCTGCAGCCTGTCTCTCTTGGTTCCACAACACCCACCCTTTAGTCAAGGAGTGCACCTGTGCACATCACAGTGCACTGATGGATGGCCACCCCAGATATGTGGTCTACTTGGGTGACCAGTTCAATTATTGTGCATGCTGTCTGTATAGAGTGTTAGCACAGAGAGTTAAAGCTCTGAGCTGTTAACAAGCTGCTTCCTGTAGTCCAAGGCATAGACTTTGATTTCTTCCTTCTCCATTTGCCTACTTTGTGTGACTCAGAGCAAGTCATTCAACCAGACAGTGCTTCCAGGTTGTCCCAGATAAGGGATACTTCTGTCCAGCAGAGTTGCCCATTTAACAAAGAGATACCATGAAATAAAAAAATGTAAGAACCAAAACCCTTGGTGGCTATCCAGTGTTTGGGGCCTAAAAGGGCATTTTTGGATCATTGATCCTCCATTTAAGACCAGCCAAGAGACCAGTTCCTCTGCCTTGAGGCCTGTATTTTGTCATTGAAAAACTGACCCTTCCTTCCTTTGAAACTTTCAGCTTTGCCTTATTGAAGTTGATTTCATGAAAGACAGTCTTCTCAGTGACCATCACCGCTGTCAGAAGGATCTCTGAGTTCCTGACTCTTACCTGCAGAAAACTTTATTACATCTTATTTAAAGACAAGCCAGTTCTTATTTCTTGCTCTTGGTGGTTTCAGGACTTTCTTTACACCAGACTAACCTCTTATTGTTTTTAACCTTACCCTCAAAATAAAGGATACAGACTTCTATACACAGTGGATGTGCAGAATCAACTGAGACATTACACTAACTGAACTAAAGACTTCAGGCTGCCAGACTAGCTGTCTGTCTCTTTCTTGGTGGCACACAAGGCAAGCCAATATCTAAACAAGCTTTCTCTTTCTCCCCCCACAAATTTTTGTCAGACTGCATCACCTTCTAGTTGTGACCACCTTGGTAAATCTTAGAGGACCATGTCAGAGTCCTGTCCACTAGTGCTGCATCTTACTTCAAAACTGCATTGGTCCAGAGCATTTGTAAGGAAGCCACATGATCTGTTTTCACAGGGCTTGTTTTGTCTATTATCTTTAAATGATTGCTCTAATCCTCCTCTCATGTTTAGGATCAAAACCTTTCCAAGTGCTTTTGTTTTCTTCCATGGATAAGGTATTTTGCTACATCACTGATCCTCATAACATTATGTAGTTACCTGAGGGTGCTCATCATAAGTGAAAATGTATGAATAACAAAGTTTCTGTTGCAGTAGAGGCTTCCATCCAATTTTTGCCCTTTTCTGTTGCATTCTGTCTTGTTCATAGTTCATAGATATTTTCACAGATAAATACTAGGCTAATTGCCCCTGTGGACCATTTTAAACCTAGCCAATTTTCCTTAGTAGAAACAAACCCTGTACTTCTTGCCTGTTAGGTAAACACCTTAACTATTATGCCAACCCCTAACCCTTAAGATTGAACCTTGTACCATGTGAATGGGAGGCAGAGATCTTAACCATTATGCCAGCTGGTCTCTTACCAATAAGTGGCTTGTGAGAATCAAACCCTGTACCATACAAATTCCATTCAGCAACTTTGACCACTGTGCCAACTGCCAGACTTTGTGTCAGGCAGGAATGCATATGTACAGAATGATTTTTTAGGTACATTTGTTATATGTGTTATTCCATGTACATTCATTTTTCCCTAATTTTTAAGTGATAGATGTTTGTTACACAGTGGTATGAGTTACTTTGGCTGTATTCATTAGTAGGAACTTCTTATGGTCATTAGGATCCTCTGGTTGGACTCCTGTTTGGTGTCCTTGCACATTTGATGCCTGGTTTGTGTCCTTGCACATTTGATGCCCTTCTTACTCCGGAAGGAGAGGGTGGTACAGGTTGTCCTCATCTTTACTACTAAGCCTCCAGCTGATGTTGTCAGTGTGTGGAGGAAAGTAGTTCCACTCTGGAAACATCTGACTGCTATTGAAGTTGTGACAGAAAAAGAAAAACATCTGCCTGTGGCTAATGACAAGGGTATGGTGTTTTATTGAAACAGTGATCTTATTCAAAAATCTGAATTTATGCTGTTTATTGTGAAATAACTGTACTTTTCTGTTGTGTCCACATATTTTAACAAGAGTATTACAGCATTTTGTTTTCTTGCCCTTATTAATTAGGCTTTCCCACCATTCTTCACATGACCCCCCCCCCGTATCCTTGCCACTTAACTGAAGCCTGTCCCTTTACTGAAAAGACATCCCAACTCCTGAGACAGCTACTCAGTCTTAAGACCAGGTAGTGAGATTTTGTTGATGGATAAATGAAAAAGGCCTAGAAATCGTCATCCTGAAGCAGCCGGTCACATACTGTGTTAGAGGGAGTGACATGCAGTGACATCAGGTGTGTGCATATGGTTCACTTGTACATAATGTGCTTAGGTTATCTGTCACTTCCCTTTTCCCAAAATTGAAACTGTACTTATGGGTCCCTAGTCTCAACTAGAGGTCTTGTGAAGAGTGAGAAGTCTCACACCCATTTTAACTTTGTAGGAGAGCTGACAGATGGATGTTTTACCCTGTCCAATCCACTAAACCCTTCCAGTAGCCTCGGCTCATTCCCACACCGATGTCTTTGGCAGCACAGACTGATGCCCTTTCTCTGCAGTGTCAGTGAACTATAATTTTAATTTTTTTTAAACTAGTTATTTAATCATTCTTACTAATTTTGTTATTTAAGATACAGTAGTTTTAACAGCAGTGTTTTGTTCAGTACTAGAAACTGTATGAAAGAACAAGACTCTAACATAAATGTATGACGTTTTTTGAGACAGTTTGAGTTAAACCATAAAATTTTAGCCCTGTGTTCATTTTTTTTTTTTGGTCACACTTTGCTCCCTCTAGCTGCTAATCATCAAATAACCAATTCGCTCCCTGTCACTGAGGTGAGGGTAGACTGCAAGGGACAGCCATTAAGACAGCCATTGGGGTAGTTTGTGTATTTTTTTCTTCATTTATGCCATTACCTCCCTGCATATGCAGATGTACACTGGGAAGGTAGGACATGCAGTCAAGTGACAGCACTGGATGGTCCCTCATTTCTGCAAGGGATGTGTACCAACAGTCATCCCTGCCCATCAATCACAGGCAAAGGAGGTAGTTTCACCTGGTCCCCATGTGAGAAGTCTGACACCTCCATGTGCTTCCCGTAAGTGGAGTGAGAGAGAGACACATCCTTTCACTCTGTTCCCTTCCTCCCTATCTGTCTTCTCCAGTGCCGGTGCCCTAATCCACCACTATAGCCTGGGCTGGGTCCCAATCAGGGCTCCTTCTCTTTGTGTCATGAAACCAGACTAGATCACTGTTCATTTAAAACTTTTATATATGCTTACATGGCTCTTTATCTAACAAATTGTAATTTGATTTTGTATTCCTTAATTCTGCCTGGTTATACACTGCTACATAAGCATTTGTTTGGTAGAAAATATTTCTAGTCTCTGTGAAAACTCTAGGGTTATAGTTGTTCTACAGATAAATACCTTCATGAGTCTAGTTTTTTGGGTTCCTCATATTCAGCAAAACTGTGGAGCAGCTCTTTCAATTAATGTAGAGATCATCATGACAAATTAAGGCCATCAGATGAGAGCGGTGTGAACTGCTGCTGCTTCATGTGTTTGTCAAAAAGTGCTACCTCTTAGTCTTAGGAGATACATTTTTTTAGCAGAGGTTGCTACAAATTAGGAATGTCACTTTCTGCTGCCCTCAGCAATCTTGATAGTTAGAATTGTATGTTTAGAGGGTACAAGGAGCAAAGATCCCTTTTTTTTGTTCCCTGCAGGATCCTAACAGAGGATTCTTCTTCCTGCACCTTATCAGTCTCTTCATTCCAGAGGGATGAGAGCTGGGCATTCCCAAACTAGGAAAGATAGCTATGTGTGAGTCATTCCTGCCCAGAAGTCCTAATCTGCCCTCCATTCTTATGCAATAGTCACGTGGTAGAGAGCAGGCCATCTTGCTGAATGGTTTCCAACTTCCACTGGAAGCAGACCCCCTCCTTCCTTTGCAGCTTTTCCAGGGTGTGCTGCTGTTGTATCCTGAGTGGAAGTGTGCTTCCACATGCTGGGTTCCTCTTGGTGTACAAGTGCAAATACAGTCAGACAGCTATGGTTTGGTAGCTTTAAACTCTACTGGGTATAACACCTAGTGCTCCCACTAGTTGTCACCCATGTGGCTAGCTTGACTCAATTGCCCCTCCAACCCTCCCCCGAGATGTGCAAGCCAGTTTTGGCACTAATTCCCATCCTCCCCATCTAGCCCCTACAGGCACTTGAGCTGCTAATGGGACTCTGATTTCCTGTGTCATAATCATGGTTTTATCCCTGTATGCAGCAGAACTGGTTGAGGGCAAAGACCCTTGTATGAAGTGCATAGAAATGGATTTTTATGTTTTGTTACACTGTGGAAGGGGAATTTTGTTTTGGGGTTGGTGTTTTGAATTTGTGATTTAATTGGTAATGCCACCATTGTGTTACCAGTTAATGGATTCAGAGAATGACTTTGAAGAAGAGGGAGTTAAGAAGTAGTCATTTAACTTTTACCATAAAAGAAAACGAGGAAATTAAAAACACAAATGTCATAGTAGCTGATGTTTTTGTTAATCAGATGAAGTTGCACACTTAGTCAGTCATCCCAATATGCATGTATAGCACTGCGTACAACCATGTATTGTTTTTTTGTATGTGTATACTTGTTTGTGAAATTAGTTTAGAATGTTGAATCACACCATTTGTTGAACAAAATATCTTAATGTTTCATAAATTTCAGATGGCAGAAATGAAGAAGAAAATGGAAGATGACCTGAGTGTAGTGGACACTTTGGAGGATGGAAAGAAGAAGGCTCTTAAGGAAGTGGAAATGCTGACACAGCGTCTGAGTGAGAAGGCTCAAGCTTATGAGAAGCTGGAAAAGACCAAAACCCGACTACAACAAGAGCTAGATGATCTAACTGTGGACTTGGACCAGCAAAGGCAGATAGTTTCCAACCTGGAAAAAAAACAGAAAAAGTTTGACCAGGTACAGTAATGCAGCATTAACATTTTTGCGTAAGTGCAGCTGATATTGACCCTTTCTGATTTGTTTTATAGTTTTGAACAGCATTTACAACAGTCTGGACCAAGTGGGCTATTAATTTTCAAACAGTATGCACATGCACATTACTTTCATATCCTGGATTTGAGAGACTACCATTTATGTACGGATGTACTTGTGTGTGTGTGTGTGTGTGTGTGTGTGTGTGTGTGTGTGTGTGTGTGTGTGTGTGTGTACATTATATATACACACGCAGATGTACACATGCAAAAGTGTGTGGCTGTGTGTGTGCGTGTGCGTGTGTGTGTGTGTGTGTGTGTGTGTGTGTGTGTGTGTGTGTGTGTATCTATGGATCCCTATCATGTGATCAAAGATTAAAAACTTCGAAATTCATATGATCAAGACCATATGATTGATGTTTTGAAACATCGAACATAAAAGGAAAAAAAAAAAATAAAAACTTTTTATTTGAAGGGGCAAGCCTCCCTGCATCCCCCCACACCCTCCTGCAAAATAAATATACCAATTCAGAGATTGCACTACAGTGAGGATACATTTCCTGATCCGTGCTGTACCACCATCTCCAGTCAAAACATTTGATGTTTCAAAACTTCGATCATATGATGTCCTTCTATCATTCAGTATTGCAGTATTATTTACTTATGGGTTGTATTCTGCCCTATGACCCAACGTCCGGCCAGCATGCAAAAGCTTTTAGCCACTGCCAGTACTTGGGACATCGCACATCTGCTTTGACAACGTCAGCCATAAAAGGACATCGGTATGTACCATCCTCAGAACTTTTCTGCCGCCATTCGGTAGGTTTACTCCTATGTATGGTCTGAAGTCAAATTTTGTGTGTGTCGCTACCAGCTTTAGATAAGTATCCCATTGGGGATTTATTTTCTTGCTACTGTCGTCTGTTTTTGTTCATGTCATCCAGGAAGGGCAAGTGTAGTTGTGAAAGTCAGATTCCACATAAAGATAACCATGACCTCTGTCTTTCCTGTTTAGGACGTAGTCACGACTATCAGTCTTATTCCATCTGTCAGGCATATGTGCCTAAGATTTTGCATAGCTGGATTTTGGCTCTAAATCTGTATCTTGAAAATG